>NC_137468.1:187492518-187782014 GCF_964235325.1 Thermobia domestica | reverse complement strand
ATACATGAAGATGTAAAACAAATATTATTTTAGTTAATAACGAAATCATATAAACAAATATCCCATGAATCAGTGATCAACGAGTTTATTTCTTAATAGTATTATTTGTGTAAAGAAACGTGTAATTTGAGCTCCAAATTGGCAAAACATTCTCAAAACTGTTATTTATAATATTTTATCTGGAAATAATTATACGTAAGCTATTAACAGATTAAGAAAATTTAAAGAAGGTAAAATTATATTTACTCTTTCTTAATCCTAGTGGTACTTTGGTGTTCTGAGAGGTTGTTGCATAATAAAACAAAAGAATTCTAAATAAACAAATTCAGGGGTTGATCCCCTGTGACAATTCAGCGAACGTATGTTTCACCGTAATTTAAACTAACCTAAATTATCGTCAAAATTCTTGTTTTTATTGCTTGAATTTTTTTTTTTTTTTTTTGGAAAATGCATTTGTCAATATTACTCACAGCCATAACATTCATGTTAATGCACATTAATGCTAATGAACGTTTGAGATAATTTTAATTCTTAGTAGCTGACACATTATTGTCACAGCAATCAAGTCTTATACAGGAATAAATGCAGGATATAACCGATCCTGAAATACATGCATGTACTTACTTTAACTCTGGTCCATATAAGTAGCATATAGCAACTCTTGTTCACGTGAATAAAATGTTAGTTAAAGAGAGTGTTTGAAATGAAATATTCGTCATTTATGAATGCAAATGAAATGTAATGAAGTAAATAAAGAAAGATATATATAGCTCTACGAATAAATATAGGAAATATAAGTAATGATTATGAAGTGAATAGTTATAATTAAATAAATAAATGAAGGATAAATAAGTTGATAAAGTACGTAAGAATTAATTGCGAAGCTTAAGCTAGTGATAAACTATATATACATTCACGTATAATTTATGCTGCTTATACATAGGGCACCGCTTACGGTTAATAGCAGCACGACTTGCCACATTTTGTTTCCATGGCGTCTGATGCTATAATATATCTGCATGTTACGTCTAGACCTAGTTAACTAATTGACACTAACTGGCTATACTCAACGCTATTTGTTTTACCTACGAAACCTAATATACATTGTTTACAATTGTTCTAATGAATTCTGAGCTTACTTCTTTCGCATATTGAATATTGACACTTCAAGCTATTGTTTCTATTTCAAATTATACGTTCATTATGCTGGACTATGTGCATGTATGTTTGTATGAATTATAAGCTTTGTTATATGCTGGACAACATGGCTCTACAGAAACTATGCATATGCATTGCGCGTTTAATAGATTGTAGATTGTGTTACTTCTGTTCATTTATGTACATGTTGTAATTGATAATATAAATGATTAACCTAATTTCTATTACTGCTAACCCAAGTTACTTATTGGCAAACATTGTAATAGTTCTTACGGATGTTAGGGTTATTTTGTATTTACTGTGTCCTTGGCAACTGAATAAGAAATCAACTACATTGTGTCTTCTCGCGCTTGCATTCCCTCATTCTCACGAACCAGATGCGTTTCCACCATAGAAGATTTTCCGAAAGATATCCGGTGGCGGCCCACATTTAAGAAATAACATGCTTCCGCAATTCTACGCTGTCGCCGTCCGGATCAATTCGAAGTCACACGTCTCGAGGATATACTCATCGAGAACTGACGGGGCGTGACCGGCTCACGAGCTGAAGAGGCGTGACAATATTGACAAGGGCAACACCAATGGCATTATTCTTTGTTATTTATATATTTCATGGAAATTGCCAGGTGCTGCGCTTTACCTATTTAAATCATTTGTTTCTTTCCAAATACGATATATTAAAAGTTTATCCTCCCCGCGCAAAAAACAATTATTTCAGCCAGTATAATAATAATAAAAGAAATACCAAGTGTACTACTTAACACATTTTACGGTACTTCCTTCTAATCATGACTAGTACTGCCAGAACTTGGTAATAATGTAATTTTTACTTTTTCTCTTTCATTTGAAATGGGAGATATGCTCGTATTATAGATTTTTCGAATGCCTATTACAGTGCTTTTATTGAGTTTGTTTACTGCATGATTGAAGTAAAAGAAATCAATGAGTACCGTCTTCTCACTTCAAAACTGTAATTATGTTTCGACGTCCATGAAATGTAACTTTGCGTTACAGTAGCCTTTATTGATAAATAATTAAGTAGTTGCACAGTTGGTTTACAACATATTTTTGTCCTCTAGTTGCACCAAAGTTAGAAATCTGCTCCATGTTCAAAGTTTGTTTTCTGTATATATCTATAGACATTTTGTGTATATTTATCACGAAATAATATGCAGAGTACGTAAGATAAGTAGACTGTTTACATCTTAAGAAAGTACATAAATGCTTGATTATAGTTAACAACAACAGCTATTTAATGGTAGGTGTACTTGGCATCACCGTGTAAGATCTTCGTGTGGGAATTCAATCTGATTGAATATTGATATATTCAGTTGCAGAAGGAACATCAGAAAGAAAATAGAATATTGTTCTGAACTCTAACTTATTGATAGGGTGACTCATAAGGAAGTGGATACACTTTAGGAGCTAATAGTATGGATGATTCTATGCACAGAAGTTCTCATGAACATACGTCCGATCCTCAACTGTTTGAAAACCACAGATTGTTAACCATTTTGGACACCTCCCTGTAGAAAAATATTTTTACTGTTAGTGTAATTGACGTTTTGAAAAGTGCTATAGCGCTTTAGAAAGGTAAGGAATGACTTTTCGAATAATGGATAATGTGGAACTAATGTAGATGATAGAGAATGTATAAAGGGAAATTCCACTGTTTTCTCGAAAACTTTTCCTTATTTCGGATGAATCGGATGGAAACAGGGTCGCCGTCAGACGAAGGGTAGCACAATATAACCTGTTCTTTGCCAAATATTGGAGAAAATTTCAAGTCAGCTTTGATAGTGACTAATAAAAGTAATTATTGATATTGTTGACTAGTAGTAAAAATAAGTCATGCACTGGAAACCAATTGATAGTAAGGAAAACAAATATGGATGTGAATAATTATAATTAAATTGAAGACAGAAGGCAAGCCCTTTATTAAAAAAAATAATCATCATAAAATAGAGATAGTTGGCACATAGAATTTAATGGAATATTATGGAAAAATAATAAAAGAAAAGGACTTGGAAAACAAAATGCTGGTTTCGTCTAAATATGAAGTAGCAATTACAAAATACACAATATTCAATTTCGCAACGACCAGAAGTAATCTAGAAAATAATCTAGACCAGAAGTAATTTCCTTTTTGACGTACCACACAACTCGCTGGAAAATTTGAAATATACAAGGACCAACCTCAGTGCATTTGTCATGAAACGTCTTAATGCATCACTCTAGAATTTCACTGCATCACTGTAGAACACAGAAAGGCGCCTGAGTGTATTTTTGCACTTTTCACAGGATTCCGTTAAACGCTGTAACTTTTTAGATTTTAAAGATAATGAGTTCAAACGAAACAATTTGAAAGATAATGGAATGCACAACATTCTGTGTGGGGGCGCAGTGGTAGAGCGTTCACCTCCGGTGCTTGGGGTCCCTGGTTCGATCCCAGCTCGCGCCGTGTGGACTTTGTGGTGGACAAACACCGTGCTCGTGGTTTTCTCGGAGTTTTCAGTTTCCTCCCACTTTCTGCATTCCACCATTTCATTTCATTTCAACATTCTGTGTTCTGTGCACATTAAGATGTACTTTAGAATGTCGGAAAAAGAAGCTCTGAATATTAAGGTTGCAAGCCTAGAAATGGCCATTTTTGAATGTACACATCTCCAATTTATAAATGCAGGGGAACGAAACAAGACTTATGAACACAGCTCATAGTTTGCTGTTTCAAATCCTCAGTTCCTCTCTTGTTACTTATAACAATACTTCTAGTACAAAACAGTACCTTAGCATTAATGCAGGGAACATTTTTCTTTTTTTAAAAAGAAAACACACCTCTCTACGAAAACAAAGATCGTCATAAAAACAAGTGTAGTTGAGAAATTCGTTTTCTATCAATGCAACAGAAGCAGCGTTCTCTACGTGTTGCGATAGCTATGCCCGTGCATGTTAAGTAGTCTATCTTTTGCGTTGATGCAATACTTTCTAACTTGGATTGAATCCCACTCGATGCATTTATTTTTTTCTGTTCCGTAATTTTTTCAGTCATTCTTGCCGTACATTTTTATAGTATATGTATTACACGGAGGTGATGGACAACTTTCTAATTTATCCAAAAATAAGGTGTACAGGCGTAGAACATTTTCTATACATCCCAATGTGAGTCTCCCTTAGTGCAAATCATTTGTTGCATCGATCCATAAAATTTTCGTAAACCTGTAAATAAATCTGGAGAAGTAGTGTTCAGGAAATCAGTATCAGATCTAATACCTCCTCCATCACTACCAGAATGCAATTCATATTATTATTATTATTGTTATACATGTCTTTGGCATGTATGACCCAGATTCGATTCCCGACTTGAGTTCGGGTGGTTAAGTTTTCAAATCGGGTTTGTCTCAGGTTCAAAGTAGTGAATGTAAGCCATACATTGAATTACAATTTTTTAAAAAAACTGGTTGTGTCCTCTTTTTAAAGATAAATGATGTGCTCAAAGGTGAGATCTTTTTCACATTTTCATATAGAAAAGCTTTCCTAAAGAGGAATCAAAATGAGTTGAGGTCATAGTTGGACACTATTTGTTATATCTTCGATCCTGCGCAGGGCGACGTACGTGGGGCGTTCAATAAAGATGTGGCCTGACCTACTTTCAGTTGAGAGCTGCTTGAGGTTTTGCAAAGAGCTTACTCCTTCACGTAGCCACCACGCAAATTTATATTTTTTCCACCGGTGCTTCATTGCATGTATGCTATCCTTGTAAAATTGTGGACGTTGCTCTGTGAACCATGCTGTTACAGAAATGAGGTCCTCAGTTGAAGAGAAATGTTTTCTCCTAAGAAATCTCATCATCGTGGGAAAGAGGAAGAATTCAAACGGTGCCAGATCAACCGACTACGGAGGATGCGGCTGAATTTTTTACCCACAAGTGGCTGCTTATCTCCTGGCAATGTCAGCTTGTGGCACGGTGTATTGTCCTTGAGCAGCAGCACACCTTTCACAGTTTTCCTCGTCTGTATGTTTTGAGTTTCGCTCGTAGCTTTTGTAGCAGGTCACTGTAGTATTGTCCTGTAATTGTGGCACCCTTGGGAAGGTAATCGGTCATGATGGTCCCCTCACAATCCTAAAAAACACTCAACATCACCTTGCTAGCTGATGGCACACGAGCTTTTTTGGGGACCGGTGACCCCTTGTGACACCATCGCTTGGACTCCATTTTTGTCTCGGGATCAAACGTACGGATCCATGTTTCGTCCTGTGTAATGAGACGGAGGGAAAAAGTCCTTTGGGTCACGACTGCAGAGTTCCAAACATTGCTTTGATGCTTGCACTCGTTGTTTCTTCTGAAAAGGTTGCAGCAGTCTTGGGATCCACCTGGCACTCAATTTTAACAAGTTTAGATGGTCATGGATGATTGTTTCGATGGATCCTACACTTATTTTGACCTGTTGGGATAGTTTCTGGATAGTTATTTGTCTGTCCTCCAGGATTAATGCCTCCACTTGTTTGACAGTGTCATCATCAATAGCTGATTGAGGCCTTCCTGGACTTTGGTCTTTTTGCACTGATGTTCGACCACATCTAAATTCATTGTGCCACTGTTTCACTATGCTGTAGGATGGGGGAACATCACCATACATATTGATCATCTCCCTGTGAAACTCCTTGGGCGTTTTCCCTTTAAAAAGCAGACATCGAATAACGGCTCTGGCCTCAACTTTGTCCATAGTCACACCTTGTCATGGATTAGGATCTGTACCAAAAAAACAGTTTAGGTTAGAAGGCTGATATTTTGCAAAATTTCAATACAGATAGGTACTATTCCATATTATTAATACCTATAACCTATCTCAATTGGAAATAGGTCAGGCCACATCTTTATTGAACGACCTACGTATCAACTTTCATGAGAAATGTATACCTAGAAAAAAACACTAAATTCGCTGCCGACTGTGTTCAGCATTCAGATTTGGGAACCTGTGTCGTCAATATTTTCCTCATGCTCTTCCACACATTTGTATTTCAAGACTGCATCAGAGGATGTTGTAACTTCGATACAAAATGCCTATAATTTATACAGAACACCAAAGGTTTTGAATTTGCAATACTGTCATGGACAAGATGAATGTTTTTTGGGTGTAAAAGGAGTAAAAGTTGTATGCTACACGTATTAAAAATGTTGTAATTCTTTTTAGATAATAAATTAGTAATATCTGATTGTTTTTATAAGACATGATTAAGTTTCATATAAATTTAAGGACCAATTAGTTTTATAATTCAACTTCTACTAGTATACATGTAGCAACACTTATAACTGTACATTCAAGATTAAGACTGTATGATACGTTGAACAAATTGCTTAAAATGCAGCGTATAATATTGCTGATTCTGTTGTGTGTATAACTAATATTAAGGAAGTAAGAACTGGAGGTAATCTTGGTGAATTGACTGATAAGATAGCAAAACGTAATTGTATTCTTGAGATTTTCTCCATTTTCCGTAGAAGTTATTATTACAAAATTAAGAAAACCGGTTATGCAAATTAAAGGATGTACTACAAATTATTGAAATTCACTAAAACTTAATGAGGAATATATTAAAAATATTTTTGAGAATGACTTGTCATAAATTATCTAAATTATAATCCAATAACGAGGAACAAAACGACAAGAGATTTATTAAATAATACTGTAGCTAAAGAGTTTATAATGGGTTCTTGTAAGAGATTTATTTTTAAAAATTCCAATAGATTAACACAAACAGTCAATCTTTATGTAACTACGTGAGTTTATAGTGCAATTTTAGATACGTTCTGGTTTTATTGCAGTTGTAGTTAGAAATTTTGGGGGGTATTAAATGTCATAAAATTCAAATTGTTCTTTTACGTATGGGTTTTAGACATGGTGTTTTAAATAGTGATATATTCATATAAAAATTGTGGTCTGAAACATGATCCATACAGACAGGCAAACCAATTAGGTAAAACGTACATGAATTTTAGTAGATAACCTACTTTTGTCCCGTGGCAAGGCACAAAGTTCGCATTTGTTGCATTATGTAGTTTAATTCCCGTGAATAGCCGAAATTTTTTCTGCAAAATTAAAAGTTTGAATGGATGTATCACATGTGACGATTCTGGCGAAGGATTATTAAATGATCAATGCAACAATAGTTAAGTTCGACTTCAGAGATTTTGCATAATCGAATGTCAAATATTTGTTTCTGAAGAAGATATTTTCAAATAGCAGAAATACCATACTTTCTAACTTATGTGCTTCCAAGTTTTATGGTTACTCTAATTTTGAAACTGACAGGTAGATATAGGGTAATATATCACATGTTTCATCAAATATTATAACTTTGTTGCAAATAATATTACCTTTAAATTTAGTAGGTAGGTTTCGATAAAACAAACTCTGTATGAACATATATATATATATATATATATATATATATATATATATATATATTGCTGACACCTACAATAAGTTCGCAATCTTTCTTAAACGGGACGAGTTTTGTGGTGTAAAAGGCAGTTAGAAACTTCCCGGAGGTATGTCAAACGGAGATGTTTTGCCTGACTTGCGAACCCCAGACCATTCTCACACATGAAATTACTGAATGGCCTTGGCATGCACCCGGTTCCTCTAAGAAGTAGGCGCACATCTGTAGGCGTAGAAGACGTAGCTCAGAATTGGCTATAAACATGGAGATATAAGTTCAAAGATAAAATGCGGCAACACATAGATAATTTAGAACAAGAATTTAATGATCTGATGTACAAAAACTAAGAAATATAATTGAATAATCACAAGGCGTTCTCAAGGACTGGTATGACTTTTAAGACTAAACTACACAATACAGAATCACTTACTTTCTGGTAACGGTGACGAGTAGAACCTTTGGCTGACAGAATGACGATGTAGACAAACTAATGATGAATGATTTGACACAGTCTCGATGCAAGAATATAACTTCCAATATCCGGAAGAGAATCCGGTACTATTTATATAATTTTTCCGTCATGTCAACATTCTTACACAAATTTTGTGCGTCTTCCTAGTTCTAAAAGTCATAGCCGGTCATTTCCATTGTAGAAGTCAGGACACTAAATATTTCATTGATTATGAATCGTAAAGAATATTCAAACTGCCTCTACTTCATACATTCCTTATTTTTATACATTTTCTGATTCAATTAAATATTTCGTTTTATTACTTTGTGGTACACAATTATACACACACACACACACACACACATATATATATATATATATATATATATATATATATATATATATATATATATATATATATATATATATATACAGTGAAACCTCTACTAACGGACACCTCTGTAAAGCGGACACCTCTCATAACGGACATATTTTGCAATCCCCAAACACTGTAATAGGAAAAAACCATGTTGACAAACCTCTCTAAAGCGGACACTCTCTAGTACGGACACGGATAGTCTTTTCTGCCTCTTATAGGTATTATTTACCTCCATATTACGGACACTTTCTCTAGAAACAAGTTGAAAAGTACAGAAAAATACATTTTCAGAAATGCATACATGTATCACCAAGGAAGCATTGTAATAACATTTTTCCTCGTCAACTGGCTGTTCAGAAACTCAGATGAAGCGTCTTTGTTTAACAACACTCTCATATCCTTTGCTTGCATTCCACTCCCACCCAACCTGTTTTAGAATCAAAAGTGCTTGACAGTTGCCTGCCATTTGGGATGACACGTCATTCTACTGTTCCGCTGGAATCAAGCAGAAGACATGTTTGGTATTTTTTGTCCGTGTATTCGCATATTGTCTTAGTGCCTTATTTGTAGACGGAAATCTTTTTAAGTCACTCTGCATCGAATAAGCAATAAGGTGTAAGTTGTTGTGAGCTTTCGAAATGCCACGAGAGGCGCTAATGTTAAAATCGAATGGATTGAATTTTCGGAGAATACTGAGGTCTGCGAAGGATAGCTGAAAATTTTTGTATCGGTAAAACACAAGCACTTGAGATAATATAAAACCAAGACAAGTTAATAAAGTTGTGGTGTGAAAATGACAATAAAAATAGTGTCTCATTGCTTGGAACAAAGTTGGTGTGCAAGTAAATGTTTTTATAGAGTGCGGAATGAAAAAAAATTCCTGTGTTAGGGTCGATGCTAAAAGCTAAGAATTTGGAGGTAGCAACAGAAATGAATGTTTCAGATTTCAAGGTCTCGAACGAGTGGTTAAAGAAGTTTCGGATTAGACACAAAATTTCTTTCAAAGTGATTTGTGGAGAATCCGCAGATTTCGACATGCCCACAGCCATAGAACGGTTTGATAAATTATCTTCAATAGTTTGTAATTACATATCACCTTATTTACTAATTTACGTAAGAAAATATCGAAACCTCTCCAAGACGGACACCTCTCTATAGCGGACAATTTTTGATTCCCCACGGCTGTCCGCTTTAGAGAGGTTTCACTGTATATATATATATATATATATATATATATATATATATATATATATATATATACTAGTCATAGAATTAGCGCCGGTGTGTTTCATTGTATCGTGAGTATGTATATTAGAAAGTTTCCGTGTTTTATTATCTTCAAGATGTACGATTTGAGAAATATTAATTCAGTAAACATAGAAATTATCAAGTGTATTAAATTAATCTCTTAAAAATCTTACGCATACTTCGTTATGGCCTGTGATTTAGACGTTTAATGATCTCCGAGTTATGCATTCAATTACAATTTCTCAGTTGTTAAGATAAAATTAAATATTATTTCCTTTTAGTTAGAAGTACTTTAAAGAAACTTTCCTTTACTGAGCAAATTACTTAAGTTCGGCAAAATAAACGTTTACTTATTTTTCTACTTACAATTGAATTTACACCGAGAAACCTACTATTGAGCGAATGAATGATTTCGCAGTTAAGATAATGTTAGCATTCTTAATAACGCATCACTTTATTTAGCACCATGTTGACATACTTAATTTGCGATGTAGCACAAAGTTCCGGTCTAAGATGTGTAGAATTTATAAAAAAAGCTATATTTTTCTGATGTAAAATTTATTTATAATCACAGTTGCTGCAGTTCAAATGTACACACAAAATTAATTATAATACACAACCAAAAAGAAAAGACTTTTACAGAAAATTACAGAAAATTTGTTATTCCATTTTTCATGTTATAAATCCTTTGGCCATTTTTTGTTACAGGTACTTGAAACATAATCTTGTGCCAGAAGAAAATTCAGTCTCTTTGCAAGATCTCACTTGCCAATCTACACGCACATTTAAAAAAACGTATTTCTGCCAGAAGTGCGACAAGGAGTTCGTACTAAAATCGAATTTTAAGTCATACATATTAATTCATTCAGATGAGAAATATCAGCAGTGCCACGAATGTTGCAAGGTGTTCAAACAAGGATATAATATAAAAAGGCATGTGTTAACTCATGGTAATGATAAATATTATTATTGTCAACATTGTCGGAAAAGGTTCAAACATAATTCAAGTTTGGAAAAACATATGCCAGTTCATAAAGACGAAAGTCATTACTCTTGTGATGAATGTGGTAAAGAATTTAAAAACAAACAAAGTATTAAAAATCATTTGTTTTCACATACAAATGAGAAACCTCACTGCTGTCAGGAATGTGGAAAAGGATTTCGGCTTAAAGCACATTTAACAACGCATATGCTATCCCACACATTGGAAAAACATTTTTATTGCCATGAGTGCGGTAAAGGTTGCAAGCAAAAGTCCAATCTAAAAACACATATGTTAATTCACACAGTTCAAAATCATCATTATTGTCAGGAGTGCGGTAAAGGGTTCAAATTAAAATCAAATATGAAAATCCACATGTTAACTCATAGAACTGAAAAATACCCTTGCACTGTGTGTGGAAAACTGCTCAAACGATTATGTTTGAAAGCGCACATGTTAAGACATGCTAATGAGGAACGTCAAAACTGTAAAGAGTGTGGCAAAGGATTCAGAAACAAATCAAATTTGAGAAAGCATATGATTATTCATACAAACGAGAAATGTCTGCATTGTGACAAGTGCGGTGAAGGGTTCCGACAAAAGGGACACTTGATAAGTCACATGTTATTTCATACAGTGGAAAAACATCACTTTTGCGAAGTCTGTGGAAAAGGTTTTAAATATAAACAGAATGTGAAAATTCATATGCGTACACATACAGATAACTATGGTTATTACTGTCAGGAATGTGGAAGAGGGTTTAAGCAAAAACCACACTTGGAAACGCATATTTTGACTCACACTGATAAACTTCATTACTACCGTCAAGATTGTAACAAACGTTTGAAACAAGAATCTCACTTGACTTGAGGAACAAAATTTTAACTCATACAAATAGAAAACACTACGTTTGTCAGGAGTGTGGAAAAGACTACAGATGTAAATCAAATTTACAAATACACGTTCGAACTCATGTAGCTTAACATCATTAATCTTCTTAGAGCTGAGAAAGTTCTAAACAAGGCTCGAGTTAATTCATAAAAACAAAGAATATCACTGATAACAGAAGCGTACAGAAACTATATAAAGTTCATCTCAAAATACACAGGGGGCGCGGTGGCTCAGTGGTAGAGCGTTCACCTCTGGTGCTTGGGGTCCCGGGTTCGATCCCAGCCCTCGCCAAGTTAACTTTGTGGTGGACAAACACCGCGCTCGTGGGTTTTCTCGGGGTTCTCCCGTTTCCTCCCACTTCTTCATTCCACCATTTCACTCATCTCTCATCATCACCGTCTCCTTTAGCCTAACCGGCATAATCGTGGGACGTAAAACTTAAAGATTTCATTTCATTTTTTTCTTTCGAAATACACAATTTATCACAAATATGAGAACAATCAAGAATTTTGTAATTGAGCATAGCGTCTCACTTTTATAATTATATTCCTACATCCTTAAACTACACTGTTATAGATTGTGCCAAAGGTTTTAAACCAAAATATTTGATACACGTTATTTCGTATATATGGATGCCTACTGTCACTACTACAAAGAGAGTGATACTTTGTTGAGAGATACATCGTTGTAGAAAACGTATTTAAAAGCTCATGGAGTACTGTCAATATTTTAAGTAGTTTTGTAAAGAGTTCACAGCAGACTTGATTCCATAAATAACTTCATAAAGGGAAACTATTTTTACCAAGCTGGTAGCAACAAGTAAATGGTAATGTCAGATTTTAGAAAGTATGTTAACATATACGAAAAACCTGCATGTAGTGTGAAGAAATGAGTACAATACGACAATATTTCAAATTGTATTTTACAACATTGCTCCGAAATATGATCATCGTCTTTTGTGTTTGTAATTTTTTTGTTTTCTTGTATCTTAATTTAACAGTTCAGACATTAACTTACATTGGTCAAAAGTGTATTTATATATGTCATGAGTGCATGTAGTTTCCAAAGAACATAAATAACTATGTGTTAATTAGCAAGAAATTTAGGACAGAAATAAAAGTAAATCATATATAGCTAATGTAATGAAAAATAATATAATTACTATAATTTTGGATATATGGTCCAAGTATAATTTAAATACTTGTATGGTGCAGTAAGAAATTTAAAGAGAAAATCAAATTTGACAGTTAACGTTTGCACGTACAGATGAAATAATATTGACTTAAATATGTAACCAAGAAATTATTAGCAATTCAGATTTAAGAGTTTACATGGGTGAAATGCTTCTTCAAGAAAAATATGGAATAACTACAAAATACCCAATCATATCTATGACGGTATGAAAATTGTTTCCCCAATCTATGCGGTATGAGTTTATTATAATTGATCTTTATTAAACCAATGGATAGAATCAGCTAATTGTTACTGATGATAAGATATCCAGTAGCAAATTTTACAGCTGAATTCCATAACTCAAGAAATATGCGTTTGTACGAGGCTCATTTAACCCTTGCACGGCTAAGTGGGGTACCTAAGGTCCTCGAGATTATTATTTTTTGAGATCATTTAAGTGTGTTATTTTGTTAGAGCATTATTTCTTTTGCTATGTGAATATTTTCGAATTATGCATATTTAAATGCTATGGTTATTCGTACGAAGTTCTTGGTTTATTTGTTATAAGCGTTGGGGAACTTGATGTCCCCCACTATATAACTTCATGCCACCTAAAATTTTGTGTTCATTTTTGGTTATAGTAGGGGATCCTAGGTACCCCATGAATATTAATTATCTTTATGATGACTTGATAAGTTGCTGAAAAAAGGAATTATTTACATTACGAAGTACCCTGATTGGAGGCAGTTTCACAGTTCCCGTCGGAAGGTTTTCAAAAAGTAACTTTCCAAGGAATTAGCTCTTCCATTTGTTGTTTAACGCTTGCAAGTCACTGTAAATTTATCAAGGTGAGGTTTTATTTAATTTTTGACAAGCTTACTTTCTAAGCCATGTAAATATTACAATATTTTTTAAGAATACATATTGACATTTCTATATAATCAGTACGAAGTGCGTTAACGCACTTGCTGTAATAATTGGGGAGTTCAAGGTTCGAATTCCAAGGCCGGCCATCATTACTCTCTTCGATCAGGGTATTCGTTTTATCTACATATTTCTGCTTAATATGTTTTAGCTCAACGTTCTCCGGAATCAAAAACGAAACGGTCTAAGTAAAAATAACAGCAGAAATTCGATTTATTCAAGAAGTACAAAAAAGCATAATGCAGTCTTTAATATGGCCGCTTCCCGATTTCCACAATAATCATATAATCGTCAGAGCTTTGATATAGTAATCGTAAAAATGAAATGAAATCTTTAAGTTTTACGTCTCACGGTTATGCCGGTTAGACTAAAGGAGACGGTGAAGATGAGAAGTGAATGAAATGGTGGAATGAAGAAAGTGGGAGGAAACGGGAGAACCCCGAGAAAACCCACGAGCACGATGTTTGTCCACCACAAAGTCCACACGACTCGAGCTGGGATCGAACCAGGGACCCCAAGCACCGGAGGTGAACGCTCTACCACTGAGCCACCGTGCCCCCGATATAGTAATCGTGTTTTGCTTTTTAATTATCCTCTATTGTTATTTGATTGCAGATGTAATAGGAGATAAAAAGAAAATTACGTGTGTGAACTGTCGAGTGCCTAAGGAGAATAGCAGCCAATATCCTTAATTGTAAATGTATCTTTTAGTAGCTAGCCTATCAGTTGTAGTAGGATATATTATGCAATAATTCACTAACCTTAGTAAGATCAGTTTCAACATTACAGAATCAACTAGTGTACGTAGCAATACTGAGTCCTATAACAACTTATTCGTTAACTGAAGGGCACTACCGCGTTTAAGACTGGAATATTTGTTTGGTTATATCGGACCTATACTCTTATCACAACTCCAGTACAAGTGTACGCCTGCCGGAGTAGCAGTGATATAGGAATGGTAATCGAAATTTAGACTATCGGTAGTCCTTTGAAACCAAATACAAACTGCTTGAGATGTAGGAGAAACTTTTGTGTGAACGTTTGAGTCGAGTAACTTGCTTTTCACCCTATCTTCTCCCCTCTACATCTCAAGAAATAATGAAGTTAAGAATAACTGGTTCGAACCAACCTCAACCAACCTTAAGATAGTATAAACTTAGTGTCGCCACACGATTTTTTTTCGTTTCCGTTAGTCACCATCATACTGGCATTTCCTTGAGTTCTCTCATTAACGTCAGCAGTTCCAGTCGAACGACGCAATGCACTTGACATTACGTCATCTACGCCAGCTATGTTTGCTGACATGTTGAATTACGTTTCATTTATACCGCCAATATTACATAGGTTATAGAAAGCTCTTAATATTCCTATATAAGAAATTGTAATTGAGTGTTTTAAGCGCTTATCACTCCTACCAATTATTTGAAAGCCTGACATTTCAGTTGTATTACAATACAAGAACATAGATTACATTATCTAACAGAGAACGTGCTAGACATTGACTTCATAAGTACTCAGTCCTGCCCTACCAACTTGTAGTAATTGCTCCTAGCACAAGGTTACAACCTATTTTCATTCATAAAATACACTACAACCGCTATATTAACACCATTATCACTATTACCGAAATTTTCCTTTGAAAGACCTAATAAACGTGTTTCCGTCACTAGATGCTTTTTCATCATAGAATGTGGTTTTCCTTTTTTGATTACATAGCAAAAATTAGTCGTTAAAACCCACTGTGAAAGAAAAAAATTGTCTTTAAGAACCATAATTTCATTGTGGTGAGATCAATTTATTTTAGAAACTAACATGTTCCGATCGCAATAACCTACCATTAACAACGTCCCTTTGCAGGCCTATTGGGATTCCTGTAACCGGATTAGTATGGTATAGATAGGATGGAGTGTAGTACAAAAACACAAGATAAGTAGTGGAAACATTTACCACTAAACGAATATACTTCAGTTTCTGATGCTTACTTTATGACTATTAAAGGCATAATTTTAGAGCTTTATATGCTTGTACAGAAGGAACTAAGTTTTTTAGCCTTAAATGAAACTCCGCTTGGTCAACCCATAGTGTATGATCTAGATCATTTTCTTCTTTCTCCGTCACTTCCTTTCGACGGGCTTTCTGTTGTTAATCGCATTCGCATATCGCATTACGAAACGTGTGCTTGCATACAATATGAAACTTGCAATTATACTCTGAGTACTGTTTAGGATCGTCTGGTTTAACATATCCCCTTGGGAGCTACTATCTTCAATCTTCAAAGTCGGCCCGCGGCCCAGCACCGTCACGCCTGGCCTGGTCATTTTATTATCAATTTGCAAAAGTTATATATGTTCACTTTGCCGCATTTCATTACCCAGCCCGAACCAGACAGTGCTCTTAGATGCTATTGTTGGCCCCGAAAAACGTTGGTCAAGAGTTTTGTAGACACGCTACTTTGTATCATTTATAACAATTATATCTCAATCGAGCATTATCACCGAGCCCTCCATCTTCATGGGATTCTGATTCTGATTTCTCAACGTCAAGTTACGATGACTTTGGCTTCCTAAAACGTTGGCCTTTACCAACCATACCGGAAGAAAATGAAGCTTCCATTTCTTTCCTTCCAAGACAGAGGCTCTTGCCGCCTTCCATTTGCCAGATAACTCTTCTTCACAAGAAATAGCCCCTAGTTCTGAGGACCAAATGGAGGACCGCGAACTGATTGTCCTAATAGCGATGCTCCAGCACGGCGTAGAACATCTTATCATGTTAGGGGCCCGCGAGAGAAAATCTTATGTCCTCTATGGATGCAGCCCAATGGACGCATATCAATTCCGACGAAACCTTCCTACGCTCTCTCAAAGAGGTGAGTGCTAGGATCTTGTCAGAGAAAAAGAAAGCTTGTGAGGCTCTGCTACTTTTGAGGAGACATAGCTTTAAGGTGCAACCTCTTTGTACCAACCATCCCGAGTATTATGCGCTTATTCCAATGATATAACAATTTTCTTTCGTAATGTTCTAGTCGTGAATGTCATGTTAATATCATACTTGAATTCTTACCTAGTCCCCGACGGTGTGCATAATTTTCGTTAATATTTTATTTGTTTTCTGACAGATGGCCCTTCCCATCAGCAGAGTAGATAGTTCAATACGGTACAGCCGCTGCCCTCTGTTCTCCTGGAACCCGTCATGGGCTTTGTAATTTATCGCATGACGTGTCCCTTTCTTATGTGTATAATATTCCGAGGACACTAGTGAGGACACATAGTTCTACACTATGATCTACACTCCGCTAATTCCTCCTTCTCTCTTCCTTTCTGTAGCCTGCATTATACTACAATTGTTAAATCAGCTATGTCCTATAAGCTGTTATTTTATGGCTACTAATATATGTGTGATTTCGCTACAACAGTGTGTTCCTCACTATAAGAGAATATTAAGGATCGATTCCTATTTTTCCTTGTTGTGTTTTCACACATCTAACTTTGTCATTTGTAAATAGTCTGTTATTTGATTTTTGCGTGCCTTATCAGTATACATCTTACATTTTTAGATATCACATTAATTCTCTGAAAATATTACTACTATATCATCTCCTTAACGATATCTCAGACTTGTTCGTTGTACATCTAACATGAATTGGTAGGCATTTTTAACTACATGATATACCACCCATATAACCATCAAATATTGTCATACTTTATGCTTTAACTTATCTGTGATTGATCATTATCATGGCTTTATCAGTTGGGTGATCGAGAGGCTAGTGATGGGTAAATTCCCGGGAAGATATTTTTCGGGAATATTCCCTGAGAATATTCCCGGGAAGATTCCCAAAATGGGAATTTATGTACAATCAGAAAGAAAATTGCATTATATTACTATATTATGATTTTAAAGTTGAATTAATTTATCACGGCATATTATTACTGTTGTCCCCAAAGGATTCTTTAAAATGTATATTCTGAACGGTACTATGTTACTTTATTAACCCTTTATTATATTTAGAGAGTATGCATAAATGTATATTTATTTACAATACGTTCTATCAATTAAATATGTGTGAAAAAATTATATAGTAAGTCCTAATACTTTTTAAACGCTAAACAGTTTAAATTTATATGTAAGTGGATTTGCTAAACTTGACTCTACTACTGATCTTATAAACACATTAAATTTGTAAACGTTATGAACCAATTAGATTGGGTAAATGCCAGAAGACACATGTCTCACCAATTTATCAATATTTGCGCATACATATTTATGTTCACAAAATTTGCAAGATACTTACTTATCTTTATATTTTAGCACGTAACATTGCCATACACGACCTTTCATTCTACCAATTTCTCGAAATTCCATACGAGAATTCCGAGTACCTCTTCAGAAATTAGAGTCAGAGATAGTGATTGGTAAATTCCCGGGAAGATTCCCCAAAATGGGAATTTTCCGGGAATTTATGTACAATCACAAAAAATTGCATTCTATTGTTATATTATGATTTCAAAGATAAATTCGTTTTTATATCACAGTATGTTATTACTGTTGTCCCCAGAGGAGTCTTTAAAATGTATATTCTGAACGATGTTATGTTATTTTATTAATATTCTATTATATTTAGAGAGACGCATAAATGGACACTTATTTACAATAGGGTTCTATGAAAGTAAATATGTTTCAAAAACTGTATAGTAAGTAAGTCCACATACTTTTAAACTGCTAAACAGTTTAAATTTACATGTAAGGTGGCTTTTCTAAACTTGACTCTACTACTGATATTATAAACATATTAAATTTTTAAATGTTAGAAACAATTTTGTCAACATTTGCGCATAAATATGTATATCACAATATTTGCAAGATATCTTCTTATCTTTATAATTTTGCATGTAACATTGCCACACACGACCTTTCTTCCTGCGCATTTCTCGAAATTTCATGCGTTAATTCACATGTAAGAGAATTCCGAGTACCTCTTCAGAAATTCGAGTCAGAGAGTGGAGACAGACCGACGTCTATTAGGTACTAATGGTGGTTCAGGGTTTATTAATAGTACTTCATCTCTATTTCTACATAATTCTACATTACTTTACAAAATGGTTCCTTTTCATCATTTGTAAATTAGTACTTTGCTAATTTTGGCTGTTGTTTAGCATCGGGGGCCAGCTTTTACACCTACTTTTTTGCGATATTCTATTCCGATGTGGTTGTTTTATTGTTTCATACGTTAAATTACGTTAGCAACATTAAATTAAGACAGCACTGCAGAGCGAACGTTAGCGAGTGAAGGCCGGTTAGAGCCCAGCATGGCATGTTGTTTTCTATCTTCGTAACCAACAATTCACTTTCTTTTCTCACATAAATCACTTCCACTTACCTTTACGGTTTGTACAAATCCCCTACTGACCTAAAAAAAATTGTGTTCGATACTTTCTTGACTACTTGAACATCACTATCAACGAATTTCTTCCGTAAACCATCCTACTTTTTGCTAGTTTTGGCCCCTCAGTACTAAACAATTACCTTAGTTTTTAGTGCAAATGGAAATGGAACTTTAAAAGATCATATTGTTAGTTATATAAAGTAGTCAAAGAATTTTAAATTTTTTAACCTCCAAATTCTTTAAAACCTAGAAGTAAATCTTAATATATTAAAATATAGTAATTAGTCATATGGTTCTTATAATTTAGAAGATAAAGTAAACAATTGGAAATAAATTCCTTCCCGGGAATTTATAGGTCAGGGAAAAAACCGGGAATATTCCCATTTTTTAAATTCCTTCCCACCGGGAATATTCCCACTGGCCATCACTACCTGAGGCGCCGCTTGATGACTGCAATTACGCCATTTGTATTCGCTCTTCGTAAATCCTTTCTTGCCTTCCGATGATATTTACCCAGCCTACCTCCGGCGTTTTCTTCTTCCACAAGCCAAATACGACGATTACAGGTTGTTGGGTAGGTGCGGGTCCAGAGCCCTCAAGTTTAGGCCTCGAATTTTCCTGGGCGCACATGAGCCCGCAATTCGGGTTACTCTTCCCTGTCGCTTTAAGCGATCAAGTTTTTCGATTTTTTTCCCGGAAGGTTGGGCGGAAAGTGTATATGCCCTACAGCATTCTAGTTTTCTTTTTAAAAAATTCCAATCCATGGAACGCCTTTGGGCGAAGGGCTAATAGATCCGATTTCACGAAGGTAGTTTCGTGTCTATGAAAGTATAACTCCTGACGAAACGAATAATGAGTAATACTATGCATTATACATCCTATGTGGATTGGAGGAACAATTAGCATCATAAATAGGGGCAACCCTTAGCTGGTTAGCTACATACATGAAAATAACATATTTTATTGTCCTCCTCTTTATTTGTGCTCCTCAGGCTCTACTCGGCATTTTGTGCTTACACGTTGACACTATTGATGCTTTCCATCTATCGTGCAATGCGTTGTATATAGGACTGAATGCAATTGCTACCTACTTGTATATAATATGTATGTACGCAAATAACTTATTAGTGATTGTGTTAGTTACAGTGCACAAAGGTAGTCTAATTGAGCTTTGTTAATAACCATGGACAGTGATGGAAAAATTAAGCTCAAAATTTTTACCATTATAAATCATTACATTTCTATAATGAGTTTTTATTTGTTTTTCTAGTGTATTAACTCTCACACTTAGTTTATTATCTAATTAACCATAAAAAGTATATTCAAATAAATTGGGCGGTATTCAGAGAGAATTCGTTAATCGAAATATAGTCATAGACTAGTTAGTAAGCATACTAACTTTACTAAGGAAGGTGAACTTTTTGGTATTCAGAGTCTACTTTTAGTACAACTAGAATGATGATTTGGGTATGATTAACTTATAGAACCCCAATGCATCGGTGAGTAAAATAAATGTGGCAACTACGGAAAAGTAGATGAGCACATGCGTAGTCTGTAAAAATGAAAATACATGAATTACGAAATACGAAATGTTGTGTCGCACGCTAAACCGTGGGTAAAAGATTAACGCTCTCGCCTTCGGTGCGAGCGGTCCCGGGTTCGATTCCCGGTGGGGTCACTCGGTCGAAAAAGTGTAACACGCTTTTTCAGGCCAGCCACCCTGAATGAGGTTTTCCTCATTCACACCAGGCAAATGCCGGGGTGGTACCTAACTTATAGGTCCCAGGCCCTTTCCTTCCTTCCCCACTCCTTTCTTTCTTCCCTTTCCCCGGATTGTGTGCTGGCTGAGGGACGTCATTCCTCAAAACGTGACGGGCTAAATGGCCTTAGATGCCGAAAGCCCAGAAATCTAAATCCTAAATCCTAATCCGTGGGTAAAAGATTAGTCTCTGCTCTAGATTAATTAGTCACATGTGATTAACTTTGTCCAATACTACGTCCTAATCAGAGTCTCTGAATCCAATTTTGATAACCATCCGTTAGTCAACCCCGTAGTAAGGTGTTAATCAGACGTCAAAACGACTCTGTATAAGGCCCATTATGTTTATTCATTAGTCTTAGTATACGAGACGTTCACTATCCTTAGTGTTATATCCTGTACGATATACTATTAAATATGTGATACTTTATCGTGACGTCATTCTAAATAATCAAATGTAGGGTGTAATAGTAAGAAGATCCAATCTTAAAACTGGGTTAACCAGTACTTAAACAGTTCTTTCAAAAAGTAATCACACAACTAGATAGGAATTTTAATTTTCTACGCCAAGTGAACTTTGTGGTGGACAAATACCGTGTGCGTGGGTTTTCTCGGGGTTCTCCCGTTTTTCTCCCACTTTCTTCATTCCACCATTTCATTCATTACTCATTATCACCGTCTCCTTTAGCCTGACCGGCATAACCATGGAACGTAAAACTCAAAGATTTCATTTCATTTCATTTTTTTTAATTTTCTAAAAAGATAGGTTCCTTTGTATGTAAGTAAGATCTACTCCATCACTTGCATAGTACGACCTAAGCGGACGTCAGGATAAAAATTATCACTAAATTGGTAGAATCGTTTTGACAAGGTAAAGGGGCTAGAACATGATTCTATTTATAAAAACATTACTGGTATTTTAAAAAATGAGACTAGTTGTCAGTACTCAATTAACTACCACAAGGATAAGATGGTAAATTTCACGAAAAAACCACATTAAACACCATGACAAATAATCAGAAGTACATACGCCCATCATTAAGTTAGCCACTTAATAAATTTCTTGGTATTCATAGGGTAGCAGATCGATGGATCCGTACAAAGCAAGTACATGGTAATATCAAGCATTGATGGGAAAGTGAATCGCAAATCAGGAAACCACTAGAATATTATATCGCTTAAGCACTGAGAGTTTATTTACTATGTATTAATTTTATTGAAATTTAAAATAACGGTATGGTAACGGGTAACGTTAGCTTTTTCTCTCTTCTGTTAATTTTTGAACTTTGTTTGTGTGTATATCTGATAAAATGGCTTGGGTTGCTTTGCCACCCGAGAACAATAAATTACCCTGGTGAGAGCTGAGGTCCTTGTTGGATGTTCAGCGAGATGACCACAGTTTTGGTTATTAAAAGTCATTCTCTCTATCCAAACTCTAACACGAAAAAAAAATATAAATGAAGTGAAATAAAAATTGGAAAAATAGAAATACACATTTTTATTTATTAATACACCTATAATTGTGGGATATGAAGACTAATTCCTATGCTTAGAGTCAAGCGCGATTAAGAAATTGCTTGCCGAGTATTCAAACTCTTTCACCCTCTCTTGATATTTGCTTGGTAAAGAAATTCACTTTTTTCTATAGGTTAGTTTAGAAGTTACAGGGAGCGATAACGTTTCGTCGTCAACAAGCATGTATGTATAGGGCGTAAAAAAAAGTTGGAGACTGTAGGCCAACTCCGCTATAATTTAAGATAGGGGAGCGGAAACACAAAAGTTGTTTGAAATATGTGGTTTTCAAAAAAAATTGGGGATTTTTCTCTTGTGACACCACAATACTAAGATCTCGTATGTGAAATGGAAAGTTAATGTTACCAGTTCACCAAGCTGGTTTCTTGGGCCTTCATTATGTAACATGTTAAGCAATATGTCATTGCTCGGAAACGGTTCGCTTACACAACAATATGGATATTTTCTGTTTCCATTTTTTTGTGCCCTAAAGTTCCGTACACACATTTTGTTGAGCTTGAAACTGCTTTTCATTTAGCATAGGGTGCCTTAACAGTGAGGAGTCGAAATTGCTAGTGCGATTGGAAAAAGTCCGCCATTTTACATCGAAAACTACATGTTTCCAATAACCATTCTTTCTTCCGATTTTTCGCGTCTATATATATGGAACAGTCTGTAAATAACCGGAAAAAAATTGTTACTCACTCGTACTTTTAAGACTAGTTATTTTCCCTTAAGTTCCTATGGTAGTCTTGTTTTCACACCAATTAAAGAATGTATCATGCAGTTGTACAGCCACCAGAAAAGTATTTAACTTCCCTAAGTGCTCCAATTCCATTACTTGGGGTCCATATAATTTGCAGTTGTAAAAAGGCCTTGACAGATGCAACACAATTTACATAAAACTTTTCTCGGCACTGACAACAATTGGTAGCTCTATCCGGTTTATGCAACTAAAATTGTAAAGTGGGTGACTAATAAAACAATTCTCCATTCTAAAATCAATCTGTATGGTTCAGAGCGTGTTGTCCAATGAACACCATATATTATTCTCAATATTGCTGTGTATACGATGTATTATTTCTTTATATACTGTATGTTTAGAGAAAAAAAAATAACAGACCACACATGAATCAGAAAATGCTTGAAAGTAGATGAAAATATCAAACCCAGAACAACTGCTGCAAATGAGTTTGTAAATCATTGCTTCCGTTGACACAACTCTCCTATTTTCCTAATCCCAACATCCTTTTCTTTCTGGAGAGATCTTGCTTGTCACGTTGAGCTACATATTGAATTGAAACATCTGAAACAGTTTTAACGTGGCCAGAGTTTGAACCCGGGTCCGCCGAATAGAAGTTCAATACGCTAACCACTTACCTACTGCGACACTGCAGCTTCCACTCGAACTCTTGGCAAGTTAAACTCGTTGCATCTAAGGTTATGCACAAGGTACTAATGATCGTATAAGGAGACATTCTTATGTGTCACAATGACTTACTCGAGATTTCCTTCTGTAACTCGAAAACAAGTTATGTAGACCTTTGTCAATGAGGAACATATCACAAAACGTTCTTCAAGTTGAGACTACCTCATCGTTTGTAACGGTGTTCCCAATTGCCATTACTATTCTTCGTCACATTAACTTCTAATTTCCAAAGAAGAAAAGGCGAGAGACATTATATTCGCATTGTTTGAATTGTATCAACCCATGTAGAAGTAGAAAGTTCTATCTGTACCTTTCGTAACTACTAGTTTGTTTACTTATATTTGTATGAGGAATTTGCGGCAGATTACTGATGATTGTGAAGTGTGACAATTGTGAAGAGGTTCGAATCCCTCTGAAGAGCAAGGTCGGAATTTTAACTGTCCTCGATTTTTGTGTGTTCATGTCCCTGTCGTGTTTGGAATGAAGCGAAAAGACGTGAGGTGCCACTGGCGACCAATACCACGGTTGAGGCATTTAAAAAATGATTGGCAAAGCATGAAACTCCCATCGCAGAAACTCGGTTTCGAATCCCGTCGTGGCAATATTTTTTCTTAATTGGAAGGTATTGTTTACGTAATTAGTATTGTAACTCTGTTATTTCTTCTTCTTCTTCTTCTTATTATTATTATTATTATTATTATTATTATTATTATTATTATTATTATCGTTTGAAAGTCGAG
Source organism: Thermobia domestica (assembly GCF_964235325.1). NCBI lineage: Eukaryota > Metazoa > Arthropoda > Insecta > Zygentoma > Lepismatidae > Thermobia > Thermobia domestica. The sequence goes on along the minus strand of NC_137468.1, from coordinate 187,757,544 downwards.
ACTTGGCTACCTTTGTTTTAGATCAGTCGTATTTTTCACCTGCCTTACGTATTCATCAATTGTTCACTAAACAAGTTGCGTCTCCAGACAATACGAATGAAGGTTGATACGGCTGACTTCACTTTTCTGTTGTGAATGCACTGAAAAAATTCGTCTCAACACTAAAACCGAGAGAAATTGAATATTTTGCTTGTTTTATCTTGCATTGGAGATTATTACAGATGATTAAAAAATTCACTTAATTACCCAACGGGAATTCAACCCCTGAACCACCAGGATGTGAAACGAACGCTTATCTTACTATTCTAATACATCGCTGTAAATTAAGTAGGAGGAAATTTGGTGTGAACTGTGTTCAGCAAATTGCACAGCTTTTACGATTCCATTATTGTAAATCGCTTGTTTCGGTCATAATAAAGTAGAAAGTATTATATAGAAACAGCAATAGTCAAAAGAATTCAAATCTAAATTGTCAAAGTAAATTGTTGAAAAAAGTGGTAGAAATAGTATTAGTGGATATTGTTGTAGCATTTAGATATGAGGAAGTTTGACGCCCTGCTTGTGCATCGAATCTAATGTAATGTGAAACTACAGTTAAAATATATCTCTTCGGGTATATCTTTATAATTATATTTTTTCACGAGCTTTTAATACACATTGCGGATTCAACATTTTATCCAGTTTACTCGATACTGGGGAAATAAAAATCTGTAATAACCGTGGCCCGCGAAAACGTGATGTGTGGCTAGAATGCTCAAACGTACTTTTTATAGATTTGTTATGTTTATTCGTTATTTTGTATGGAAGTTTTGTTTTGTGAAAGGTAGAAAAAGAAAACGTATAATGTAGACAACATGAAACTCAAGTTATCCCATGCCGAAAGCGTCGGTTTACCAGTGATGGGCAACTAGCGACCTCTCTCCAAAAATTGGATGCCCAGCAGCGACAATCCATTGTGGTCCCATTTCCGTTTTGAAAATTATACCACCAGTGTTTCACCAGCTGCAGACACGCGACGAAACGTTAATGAACCACAAAACTCTCCCCCAAAATATGCTACTTCGCTTGTATGCGTGATTTGTTTACATTAAAGTGATTCAAAAAACACTAAAAAGTACCCCGGGGTCGGCGCGAACCACCAACCTTATAATCCGTAGTTGCGTGTTCTTCCGACTTCACCACAGAGGCGATGAAGGAGACGTCGCATGTAGAAGGGTAAATCGTTAAGGTCATTCTAATTTGGTCAATGAGACTGTTCATTTAACCGTGTATATTCGAAGATAACCGTTTGGGATAAGATAAAATGCCTTCGCCATGTAATTTTATAAGAAAATTACGCGCATCTTTTTACTTTGTTTCATAGTTCTCCCATATTCAATTTCTAATGATTGGCGACAGTTTCCGTCGAAATTCATACAATTATACGCACTTATCTCAATATTTTTCACTTCATGATGTATTCGTCTGGAAAAAGTAATATATAATAATAACTGCACACACATGATTGGCGATAATTCGCGTTGATACCTTTCTGGATTCTTCGAAGAAGTGAGGCCAAAATAGAGTTCTTCGTGCGAGGGGCGAAGTGGCCCGGGCGGGAAGGCGAGGATTCCCACTTGGGCCCGTTGAATCAATAATAATAATTTTCACATACTCTACAGAAGTAGAACTAATTCCGTGCGAATAGATATAAATGATAGGGCCGCCTTGGGTACGGCCGCGGCCAGTTGGACCTTTATAATTCGTTTTATGGAATGTCTGGGTAAGCTGTTCTAAAAATACGTGCACCAATAACAAGAGCACTTCATTTTGTCAGGCGAAGTTTAATGAGCTATTTTTAAAATAATAATTCCCAAAGAGCAAAACTGCCATAATGTCATATTTATTAGATATATTGAATACAGCTGTTGAAGTAACTCAACACCTGATTACGAGGTCCTGAAGAGTAGTCGGAGTCCTCTTTTTATCATTTGGAATGTTGATATTTCGAATGTAAGATAACATGGAAAATATTAAATTTCTCTCGGTCTTAGTGTTAAAACGACCTTCTTCAGTGTATTCGCAAGAGAAACATGACCTACGAAGCACGACTACAAGATGACGTCAGCCGTATCAACCTTTATTCGTACTTTCTGGGAACGTAACATGTTTATCGAACAACTGATGAATACGTAAGGTATATCGTTATTATGAGTCAAAAAACGAATGATCTAAAACAAAGGTTATAGTTTCCCAGCAATTGCTTATGTTTCTGCTACTTCTTCTATTCCCACTGCTGCTAGAAGTATTAATGTTTTAAGAAATTTACCATTTCAGATACGTTCTATATCAATAAAATGACTGGAAATTGAATAATGAAGAACTTCATAAAACATAAAATATGTAGCCAAGCCGCTACTTTCCAATAATAATAATAATAATAATAATAATAATAATAATAACATATTTTTTAATTTGCCCCAACCGTGGTACTGTTCGCCAGTGGAATCTAATATTTTTTCCACTTATTCCAAACACGACAGGGACATGAACACAGAAATTTCGATGACAGTTAAAATCCCGACCTTGTTTTTCAGAGGGATTCGAAACCCTACTGAGCTTCACATCACAGTCGTCAGTAATTTGACCAATCCTCATACAAAAATAAGAAAATAAACTAGTAGTTACGGAAGATACAAATAGATCTTCTATTTCTACACGGGTTGATACAATTCAAAGAATGCGAATATAATGTCTCCCGTCTTTCTTCCAGGTACTGAGTAGGCTTTGTGGTGGAGAAACGCCGTGTAGTGGGTTTTCTCGGGGTTCTCCTGTTTCTTCCTACTTTCTTCATTCCACCATTTCATTCATTTCTCATGGTCACCATCTCCCTTAGCCTCGGTGTAGAATCGAGGGACCTTAAACCAGGGTGGATTGATTTAAATAAGTTTGATTTAAATCACGATTTTAATCAAGATTTAAATCACTTGATTTTTTAAATAAAAATCGTTGATTTAAAACAAATTCCGAAATAAATTAATTTAAAGAGAAAAGAAGTAAAATGTCGTTTCTGTTCTGTTATTTCGATTATCGAAAATAACAATCATAATGCAATGAGAGACAAATGTATGTAAGTACAGTATGAAAACGAGTATTATGCAGAGAATGATTAGGGAAAATCCCGTTTTGAACGGGTAACGAGTGAATCCTGCTTTCTTAATTTAGTAACATAGGGTTTTTAAACCGTTAACTATTCCAACGGGAAAATCACCATGGACATTTAAGACGAAAATTCTTTTGTGTCCACGTCTATTTGTCTTTCCAGATAATAGAGGCGTATTTAGAGGGGTCCGATCCCCTCTCCGAAAAAAATAAAACTTTTAGGCGAAATTTATGTACTAAATGAGGGAGAGTAGCCAAAATCGCATCACTTTTTACATAAATTGTTTTAATTCGAAACTTTTGAAAAAATTTAAAATGATTTTTTGATCTATTGAACTTTATAGTTTTCCAATTCTTTTACTGTGATTTCATAACGATATCTTATCATTATCATGATAAAAATGATGTAACCTGCGATTCTTGCGATTTACGCAACAGTTTTCCCAAATCGCACCATGTGAAGCCAAAATCGCACCGCCATTTGAATACACGCAAATTTTACAGTAATACATATGGGTAAAACAAATCATCATTTCCACGGAATATCGCATTATTTTGTTTATGTTATATTAAGATGAGATGTAATACATCTTTAAAGAGAAAAAATACTGCAATGCAAATAACCGAACTCAAAAGTAACACCTTAGAAATACGCTAAGTAGAAATGCAACCTAGAAGTAAAACAAATGAATATATCTATGATATATCACATTCTTTTATCTCAGTGTTACGACGAGAAAGAACATATCATTAAACAAAAAAAATATCCATATTGTTGATCCAATGAGCAATATTGTTCATAATCCTATGGAACGTAAAGGATGTATACTTATGGAAAACAGACAGCTACACCTTATGTGCAAAAATCACATTGGAATTCACGTTCATCTCCTGAAACACTAGCACAAGACTCATGTATCCAGAATTTACACAAAACACTCTGTACCATATCTTCGGCTAAATTATGTTGACAAAGGACGCAAAACCAATCTTGTTCATTGATTTCAAAAGCCACATTTGAAACACTGCGAATATGTAGTTTGGAGCATCGTGATTTGGATGTATCTACTTTTCGAATACACGTTTTGGTGTTAAGGTTTCCTGAAGCACATACAGACCTAGCTGACGGTTCAGAAAGATTAGATCCCTCCACACGTTTGGATATTCTTGATTGCTTTTGCCGTTATTCTTCAATTATTATTTTTTTTTTTTGTAAGGACTTGATGAGATTGCTTCTGTTCTTTGTGGTTGCATGTTGGTAGTTCTATTTCCTCCTATTATTGGGCTGGACAGCGTCACTTCATTTTCTATATATTTTTCAAAGTACGATTCATAGACTCCGGAGACCATTTTCCATATTGCCATGTGCTCACCTTGTGTGAATTGTATCCGAAAAGAATTTATCATGGGAGCCAAAATCGCACTGGTGTGATTTCGGACATACGGTAGTAGTGCGATTTGGGAAACTACATATTTTTAAAAAAATATTCTTTACATACCTCACAAATTAAAAAAAATAACAACTTGAGTTTGTCACTATAATATGAATGGTATTTTTGTTTATTATTACTTATTGAAACATAAGCTAATTCTCTTACCTTAATTCCTATTCTACTGTAAAATACCCCGAATATTAGTAAGAAATACTCCAATTATACTGTACTGCAACTGCACACACACATAACTTACTGAACGTCGTCACTTTACTCTGTAATTGTGGAAATATGTTTAAGTACTTAATTTAACTATTAGATGGCTTGTTAGTACTACGGTTCTTTTTAAACTAGGGGTGGTGCGATTTAGAACCCGATGCAATATCGGGAACTCTCCTCTACATAGAAGTTCCTCGGGATTGTAAGACAGGAAATTTTGGATGTGTTAAAATGTCAAATAATACTTTTGATAAAGTGGATACTTTCAAATATCTATCTAGGATCAATATTAACAGATGAAAACGATATTCACGAAGAAATTAAATGTCCATTAAAAGCAGGGAATTCCTCTTATTATTCAGTTCAAAATCTCTTCTCGTTCCGAATTATGTCGAGGAATTTGAAGCTTAAAATATATAAAACGATAATCGTGCCTGTTGTTCTGTATGGTTGCGAAACATGGTCGCTTACTATGAGGGAAGAGCATAGACTGAAAGTATTTGAGAACAAGATTCTAAGACGAATATTCGGACCCAAGAGGAACGAGAATAGGGGAATGGCGGAAACTTCATAACGAGGAACTATATAATTTATACGGTTTACCAAAAATTTGTTAGGCTCATCAAGTCTAGGAGACTCAGGTGGGCAGGTCATGTAGTCAGGATGGAAGGAATTAGGAACGCTTTCAAAGTCTTAACTGAAAGACCAATCGGAAAACGACCATTAGGAAGACCTAGGTGCAAATAGGAGAACAATATTAAAATGCATCTCGTAGAAATAGGAATACAAAATAAAAACTGGATCCAGTTAGCTAGGGATAGAAGTCAATGGAAAGCTTTTGTGAACGTGGCATTGAACCTCCTTGTTCTATAGGCTATGGAGTTAGTTAGTTAATTTTAGTCGAAATTTATGTACTTTATGTGTATTTCATGCCGCTAGCTAGTTCTGATTTGTTATAAAAATATGCCCCTGCCAAATATAAATAATCTTTGTTTTTAAAAAAAGGCATGTTGCTAAACGTTGCTGTACATTCTCCATAATGCATAAGAAACATTGGGATTGAAATAGGTTAACGATTGGGGATGAATTCAAAATTAAACCCCAATACTTTGACTTAATTGGCATAATTAACATTTAATACTAAGTTCTAATGTTTTTTCTTCAGTTTGCGACTTGTATTATACGAGGAGAAAGATTTCATTTAAATCAAAAGAATCGATTTAAATTTTAAAAAAATCAACAAAATGATTTTTTTCACCCTGCCTTAAACTGAATATTTCATTTTATTTCACCAAGCCCAAGGACATCGATACAAGAACAAGATAAAGATTGGATATGCAAGACGAATTGCATAGTAATCTTGCTCTTGGCTTTGTTTTGGTGATCACCAAGTAGCGATGAGCGTATTTTCTTGCTTTCCGTATAGTATGAAAGACCATAATCAAAATCACACTTGGTCTTCATTTGTACCGATGAGGCGAGCATTCTTGGCTCTTGTATAGCATGAAAGACCACCAATACTACGAAATGCAGAACCAAGACTTGACTGCAAGACAAAGAATAAGACGCAGTATTGATGACCAAGACCCAGGGAGCGAATGGTTTGAATTTCATTTGTTGGGCTGAAAGTGATGAAATAAAATTAGTACTTTATAATTAGATATCATATTGTATTTTTAAATTTTAAATTTACAAAATTCATATTATGTATCTTCTTACGTGCAACTATATATACTGTAAAATACGTTTTAATTACCGAGAAAGAAAAATCAAAGTGGCACGGGTCCCGGAATCATAAGAACCTTTTTTGGAATGAAAGTTGAAGGGTTGGAAAAAATCACAGGTGTTCTCCTGTTTCCTCAACCCTTATCATTGTAGTTAAACGATTTCCTTTTGTCTCCGCCAAGAGACTCTTGCTACTGCCTTCCGAGAAGACCCCCTGCCGTCCGAGCAGGTGATGACACTGACCTTGAATAAAAATTTCGTCACATAGAACTAAAGCAAGAAAAAAAAATAAATAAATTTCCCCCACGTCGGCCATTGGTATCAGTTATAAAAAGAAATAACCAAACCTCGAAAGTGCCAAATATTCATTAAGATGCATATACAAATCCCCCGCTTGATCTAGCTAGTGGTTAACGTGTAAGACTTCGTACACATGGTCCGGGTTTAATTCCCAATGGGAGTGGATTTTGGCGTTCACCCAGTGTCGTGACCATAGTGCTCTCAAACGGATCGGGTCAACTCGGGTCGGGTTGTCGGGTCGGGTCAACCGGGTCAGCTCGGATCGGGTTGTCGGGTCAGGTCAATCACGGTTCGGGTCAGTCGGGTCGGGTCGGTCTTCAACCACCAAAGTTGCACGTGCACCTCGCCTTCGTTGTAAATATACACTATCTAAAATGAGAAGCTAACAGTTAAAATACCAACACTTTCCGAAACTTTTTGCCATCATGTTTCCGTTTGGCACTTAAAAGAAAGCATAGCTTTCCAAAAGCAAATGTTTAAGTAGATTTTTAAAAGGTTGAAGGGAAAGGATTCAACAAGCAAAACAATATAGCATTTGTCAAGTAGGGAAGAAAACAGAAGCCAGCAGGAGAGAACATTTTTTCCTGCATAACACTTGTAACTTTCATTAAAATACTTTCCTCAGTTCTATGCATCAATGTTGTCAGCGGTAAAGAACATTGTTACATGTCACTTTGAAGAGTTTCAGTATGATTGGTTATTTTGGTAGTTATTGGTGCACCCCCCTCAGACAATCCTGGATCCGGCCCTGTTGGTCGTATATTACAAAGATGAAGAGTGAATATTAGTGCCAGGTAGTTAACTAAACAATGTTGCTATAATGTTATTCTTTTTTGATAAAAGAAAAGAAAATAATTTGATATTCTTTCATAATCCTTAATATACTTCTTCTACCCATAAAGTTATTAGTAGCAATTGCTTCCATTACTTACGAGAGCTACCCAAGTGGCTTCTGACACGATACAGATGACGTTACTCGGAACACTTACGAGAGCTACCCAAGTGGCTTCTGACACGATACAGATGACGTTACTCGGAACAATTTAATTAAGTCTATCTTAAACTCTTCCGTGTATGAAATTAACTTGTATCATAAATGTTCAATTTATCAAGATCTAATCAATATTTACTTCTTATCTTAGATGAAGTACTATTTACTAATTATCCCTTGAACTTTACAAATATGTGTTGTGTTAATATGATGATAAAGAATTTGTTTACCTGTTGGCAAGGTTTTAGTGTGAAACGGTGATGTAGCAGAGGGTAATGTAGTTAGTAATGTGGCGATTGTAATTATGTATTGGTCTTAAATGTGTAAAGAATTGTAAGTTATATTAATTGGACGACATATACGTAAGTTTTTCTTAATTTTAAATGGTGCTTACTCACTCAAACTGAACATAAAGGTTACTTTTACAGATATTTTATGTGCATTATTGTGTTACAGTTTTCGCAACTTTTCCCTAGTAATGCTATACCATAACTCAGACGTGGAAATCATAAATTCATGAGACACTATTTTTATAGTATAACCAAAAATAAACTTTCACTTATTAGATTTCTGTTTTTGTAAATTACGAAACATGTATAACATGATGCTTTGGAACTGAATAATAAGTTTCACTTGAAGTTGTATCTAGTTCAACATTAGATATGATAAAGGGCAGCTCTACTTAATGCATTGTTGACTCCCTACTTTCTTGGCTGGTGAGTAACAGCGTCGATATGGGTATGTGAGGAAGCAATAGGCTCAGTAGGGCACGAATATGTTGGTTTTGATATCGCAAATGAGGTGCGTTGGAACAGGAATCGGAAAACTGATCGGCGGTCCCAACCAGTAGCGTAGAGTGCTATGAAACACTGAGACACTGTCTACCCTTTCAAATTAAAAGAACATAGTTTTAGAATTTCTTAATTAATAAGAATCAATATACATTTCATGTAGAAAAAGATAGAAATAATAGGGTCCGTGATAGGTTGGTTAATAGCAATAATGGTAGAATCTAATTTGTAAATAATTTTAATTTCCAAAACTGGGAAATTAAAGTTCTGTCTCCGTCAAACAGGCCACAGAGAGACATCAAGAAATCTGTCTCAACGCGGCTGAACAAGTCAGTGGAGCTAATACTTGAAAGTTGCGCGCGCATGTTGCTGTGTGGGGTTCTCGCTCGCTGAAAAAACCTGGCAATGAGACATGTTTCAGCTGCAGTGATATAACCTGACCAGGATAGCTGTGCGGTTTTGGGAGGATGGCGCTGCTGTTGTGTTTACATCAGTTTCTTGGCAAGCACGGTGGGACAGGGGAGCGGAGAGTTTTACTTTACAGTGTATCCAACGGTTTTTTAAAGTTGCAGTTTAGATGTTATGCATAGTCTAATCTCTTTACGCTTAATAAAAAACGCCGTAACTTATGTATGTATTGTAGTGAACCATTCCTGAAGTAATGCAGATGTACTGTGAATAGTGATTTATGAATGGAAATTACCAATTTAAGAACAACATAGCACAGTTGACAATTCAGTGAGCTTCTAACGTGTATTAAGCAGATTGTATAAAAATTGATTATGTTTTATTCGATTTCATTATAGAACAGTAGCAGCCTGTAAAACGCAGGAATGACAATGTCAGTGACTAAAAGATTAATTTTGGGTTGATAGCTTAGAGTTTTGCGCAATATCTTGCAACTGTAAATTTAAATCAAGTTAAGGTTAAGGCTCATGATGCTGCTGTTTAAGTGTATGTTTATCGATTGACAAATAAATTATTTTTTCGAGTTTTAGCCAGGAAGGAATCTCGAAACGTTTCCTCTCGAGAACTGTGAAAGTCCTTTCCGCTGGTCTATTGGCCAGTGCATGTGCTTTTATTGTATGTGGTTCTGGGTTTGATTCCCATTGAGAGAACAAAATTTAATTTTACAATCCTTCACTTTCATTAATCATCTGTCTCCTCTAGCATAAACAACATAATCATGGGACGTTAAAATAAAGAAATTTCATTTTTTTGTTCGAGAAATGTGAACCCTTTGGGGGAAAAGAAAATGAAGAAATTTTTCCTTCATTTTTTAAAGATTTATGGGATTGGATAGCTTGCCTTTAGGGATTGATTTGTACAATTTGGTTCAGTGCACCCTTTTTTTAGTATCATTATAGAAATCCAGCCCTTTGGTAGAGTTCGAATAAAAGTATTGATAAAACATCAGCGTATCGATAGTGTAAGACTAAGTATCATTGCTTCAGCACACAATAAATTTTATTTATGAGGAAAGAAATTACCTCTGGACTAACTCTGAATTTCTCTCAGGTTTTAGCTATCAGGTCACAAAGAATTAAATCTACTAACTGTTTTCACACACAATATAATTTTGAAACTTGGGAGCTTAGTGTTATATTTGTGTCTGTAGTATATAATAATGCTGATACATTATTCTGTTGAACATCTTAAAGGTATTTGTCGATTGACTTCAGAGGACTGAGTTTAGCCCGTAAACACAAGTTGCCTATAGTTCAAACATATCAGCAGGGTGCGAATTGGCGGGGAGGATGCCAGGGATTTCCCCCCCCTGACAAAAATCTTTCCCACCCTGGAGAAGGAAAATTTTATCCCTGGCAGGGATAACTTTTTCCCCCTCTGGAGTATTTTTAAGTGGACATAAAGATAAGTAGGTCTACTTTGCGTAGCTAACATTACTTGAGTGAAAATTTATGAAAGATCTCACATCTCAACTGTTTTGTACTTGTTAGTATATATATATATATATATATATATATATATATATATATATATATATATATATATATATATATGGGGGGAGGACTGGGTGCACATATGGGTGAAATTCATCCCCCCCTGGGAAAATTTTTCAATTCGCACACTGCATATCAGATGTACGGTCTTGTTTAATAAAACCTGCTCCTCCCTGTAATCTATCTGAAAAGTCCTATATTGTTATTCACATATGAAATTCAAAGGCAAAGTCAATCGTCTTTATTCAGTTGTAGTTTTATTGCAAGTGTAAGTATTAAAATGCGCTACGCATGGTTGCGAGAGGTTGGGTGGCTTTTTTTAAAATACTGAACTGACACATCTAACATTGGTACTAATCTTCTTTATAAATTGATGTAAGAAACGGCCGATTGATTTCCAGCCAATTACTTCATCACCGGTATCTTTGAGCAATGAGATAACAATCGAAGACAAACTTCGTTCTTTTCCAACTTCATACTTTGAAAAACTTATGAAAGTGGTTTTGTTATTCAAATACATATTCGCTCTAATAAATTTCAGAAGTAGCATTAATCTTAGAATAACGTAATGGCTGTAAGAGTTACCTTGAAAATGTATTTTGTATGTTTTCTTTTTTACATAATTCAGAGATTTTGTCTGAATTTTACTGAAGTTATAAGGAACCTTCAATTATCAGGCACCCCATTTTAATTGCTCCCCCTCCGCCGTCAATGCAACACTTCTAACCGTCTCCCCAGGGGTCCTGGGTCCACCCCTGATTGAGATGGTACATAAAAATAACTTTGTCTAATCTCTGTCATTATTTAGCATTGTTTAGTAACTTAAAAAAAGATATTTGTGCCACATTTTGAAAACTTTCAAATAAAGTTTTCAAAATGTGGCAGAAATATCGTTTTTTTTTTTAAAAAAAAAAGAAATACTAAACCATGCTAAATAATGACAGAGATTAGACAAAATTATCTTTATGTACCACTTAATCAAGGGATGGACCCAGGACCCCTGGGGAAACGGTTAGGAGTGTGGCGGTGAAAGATTATCAGTTCTCTCTCTCACCAAACTTTTGAAGTACATCCGAATATGATGTCAATGCAAAAGAATTTTCTTACTCAAGACCACGATCGCTCCGCCCCTGACTTGAGCATATGCGTAAAGTGGTTTATTACGAACAAGGCAGAAAGAACTGTGATAGATTGATTACAAGTAGTCCGGTTAGAAACACTGCTGCTTGCATTTTAGTTCCAAAACCGGCCGCCCGCACTCGTTCGCTGGTTGTGTTATACCACACTCAGCGTAAATGTACTATTGTAAATCCAACACACTTTTTCCTCTCCTTTTTAGATATTCAATCATATTTCAGAGAAAATTTCAAGAAATAGAAGAAAAAACCAAATTAATAACTACCGGAACAATTGCTGAAAGTTTAATGAATTCCAGTAATTCATATAAATCTTCCACGATTTAGCTTCGGCTTCTTTGTAATCGCAATATCAGAATGTATCAACACTGCGAAAGGCAAAAGCGAGCGCAAGATGTTTTATAGTATGCTATTCTGTTTGTTGCTTTTAAAATCGTTAGCAAACTTTGTGTGAATTTGGATACATGTGTTAATTATGTATTATGTGAAAACTAAATGATTATATATAGATTTATTGCACTAGTTGTTATTAAATAACATGCTAAGTTGTCGAATGAAAATTAGTATCAAGTTTAAAACATAACCAATTTCTGAGCTTACTTTTTGAATCAGAGATCACACTTTACAAAGGCTAAGCAAATAAGAAGATATTACATACGAAGTAAATTATTAATTCAATTTAACGTATCCAGTGTATATACTGAGATTCTTCAGAATGAATTAATATCGGTATGCTTGTTTGATTTAATTGTTGAGGGCTTTATTGATCAAAATTGTCTCCATATGTTATATACACTAGTGCAACCTCGCAAAAATCAGTTTATAACGAAATTTGGTTAGGAGTTTCATATTCCTTTCCATCGCCGAAGCTGTATGAGACATGGCCCTACAACTTAATGTTGGTTCCGAACTCGAGAAGAAATAATAATAATATCTACCAGGGACGCACCCAATTTTTTGTTGGGAGGGCGGAGTTGCCCCCAACTTTTTGACAAAAAATAAAATGCTACCTATATGCTAACTCCACATTTGTGTAGAAAGTGTTCCACAGGTCCGACACTGACCAAGAGGTCTGCCCAAGCAGACAATTCCTAACTCCATTCATGGCGGAGGGGTACAGGGTTTGGGGGGATCCAAGCAGCGCCCCCCTAACTTAGATTTTTCTGGGGGCAAGCATTAATACGCGTATTTGGGTCCCCTAGAAAAGTTGTTTTTCTAATTCTTGGGCCCCTTCTTTCCATCTTTCTCTTACCGTACTCTTTATGACCCCCTGGAACCTGTGGGCCCTCAAGTACGACAAGATCTGCGGGGCCGTTAGTTACACCTCTGGGCTCGTTCCATACATGACAAATTAATTAAGGGGACAATATTAACAAATCTCAAAGCCATACGAATAAATATTATCTCTAGGGCCCCTAATAGCAGACATTTTTTTTTTTACTAAAATGGGCCCACGACTCTTTTGTTTTATTTCCTTTTGTGTGCTGTTTTATTTACATAACCTAGTGAATCTGTTTGATGCTTCATTTATAATTTCATGTTCGTGTCGTATATGGAGTAAGAAAATTTTGTCTTAAAATGGGTCCCCCTCGAACGGCGGGGAGCTTCTCTGGGGGGGTAATTGCCCCCTGCCCCCCACAAGTTACGGCCCTGGATCCAAGCCACTACGTCTATGTAGTATTGAACGGATATTATTCTGCACTCGACAAGACAAGTAATTTTAAAGTACTTTCATCTATATTTTCAGAAAAAAATATGGAACTACATTGTTTTTATAAGAGAAATAGTACATATGATATGTAAGATCAAATTTTCATTCTACATCAATCATTTCTCTACTAAACAAACATAGTTTTATTAAGAAAATTAATAAAAGTATATTGACTTAAGAAGTTTTGGGGATGTCGGATCCCGGTTGACTCCCCTCCCCCTCGTGGGTGCGCCTGTGCTGTCTCCCCTTTGCGAAAATTAACGCTACGCTACTGGTCCCAACAGTGTTGTAGTCACTTCTGCGATCACCGTAAGCCACTGAAGAGGCTTCTAGTAGAGATCTTTGGGTGTATCCTCATCTTCTGACTCTGGTACGCAATTCTATGCCGAACATTACCTATGAAACCACAAAAATATATCAGGATCCTCACATGAAATGACGAGAACCTTCCCCAAAGAACGGGTTATTCACGTATGGGGGAGCGTATATCCGGTGATTGACGGGCCCCTCGGGCATTGTGGGTATAAGAAGAACGAGAAGACACGCTAGTTTCCGAATATGCAATCTTCAATGTCACATTTGAGGTTGTTCTAGTGCCAGAGCTCAAAACGGCCAGACACTGCTGATCGCTCTCGGCTATTTCGACTCATGCGCCAGGTGAGCTTGGTTTGGTTCCACTTGAAACCCATTCTTGGATTTAGTTGAGATAGGTACCAGGTCCGTTGCTAGGAGTGTGTTATGGGGGAGGTACAGTACAATTTGTTCCCTGACGCACACACACAGATACAAACCATGCTCAGCTGACAGCCGAGAGCAATCAGCAGTGTCCACCTGTTGTGAGTCCTGGCTCTAGAACAACTTCAAATGCAACATCGGGGTTCGCATATTCAGAAATTAGCGTGTCTTCTCATTCTCCCCATACCTACATTGCCCGTATGGTGAGTCGGTCCCTGGAGATACGCTCCCCCACAAGTTAACAAAGTAAGGAGTCACTGAAGATGCCCCTTTAATGTAACAACAAGGAGACAAAGTCTATTCCAGTTTCTTTAGTTCGTTTCTGAATCGTAGCCTTGTAATCTTCATAAATTTATGCTCTGAAGTTAAAGAAAACTAAAAATGAACAAAATGGTGGAATGAAGGAAGTTGTAGGAACTAGAAAAATGCTGAGAATGCCTAGGAACATGTATTTGTCTACTACAAAACTCACTTAACGAGAAGTAAGATCAAACCAGGAATCCCACCCACTAGAAGTGAAGTGATGTATCACTGAGCCGCAACGACCCTAACATTTCTGCTTAATTACCAGTTAAATCAAATGTAAAATAATCATTATTAATATTAATTTATTTTAGTGTTTAGAAAATTATTAAATTAAATTTATTAATTTATTTTAGTCTATTATTTTGTAACATGTGATATTCGATTATATTATTATCATTAAAAAGGAACATGTTCAAACAAATCAATGGGTGTGATTGAGGTAAAGAACATAATATGCATGACTGGAAATTCACATGCATACTTTTCTAGAAAGTCGATAAACACGATATTTTTGCCCTAAAAATTTTATGTTTTACAACATCCATGCCACGTTTTAAAGTGAAACTGACATTGAAATATTCCTCCATCAAGCATTTATTATGACACTAGCAAGAGGGATGTATTCAGAATCGTTAATAGGATGTTATTATTATTATTATCATTATCATTATTATTATTATTATTATTATTATTATTATTATTATTATTATTAACTATTCTGCTTTTCAGCAGGTCCTGGGACTAGTGAGAGTTTTCTTTTTGGATTTGGGATTTTATATTTAGGCCTGGAAATGTTTCTTCTAATTTTCTCGATCTTCCGCTTCCTCTTTTAACCTCTAACATTTTCTTCTATTCTTCAAATCATCGATCAGTTGTGTCCCTCTTCTTCCTATTCCTCGCTTTCCTTCCATCTTTCCTTTTATGGCGGTATGAAGAAGACAATTCCTTCACAAGATGTGTCTAATTCAACAGTGCTTCCTACGAAGGATACTTCCTAGAAGTGCCCTGTTCCCTCTCCTCTTCTAATAAGATATAACCGATAATTATTACTAATAATTCTTAAATGTTAGTTTTTCAGTCAGTATAATATTGTTTGAAATTAGACATTTTTCGATAGGTTTCAGCAAGCTGAATGAAGTGATATGTTTTGGGATAAATGAATTAGGGAAAATGAATTGCTATGGCTCGGAGATATATGCCAATCTTTGCCAATAATAATTGCTATTCCAATAATAATATTCTGATAGAGCTTACTGTTTATTTCCTTATTATATATGCCTAAAAGTGCACCGTAGACGTGTTATTTTGATATATATATATTATTGGTCGTACCTTAATGGTTACACGAACTCCTAGTTGTGCTGCTTCTAAGATTATACAAAGTAAAATATAGACAATGTTTTTGTCTTGTTTCATGTTTTAGGTCGAAAGTTATAGAAACAAGCTCCTCCTTTGTATTCGCACATGGGGGGAAGGGCACGCGGTGGCTCAGTCATATAGCGCTTACCTCTGTCTCGTCGAGCCCTAGTTCGATCCTCGTCCAAGTTAGTTTGTGCTGGATAACATCGTGTCCGGAACGTTAACCGAGGTAATCCCATTTCCTTCCTCATTCTCATTCTACTGATCCTTTCATCATTATTAACTTACCTTTACCATCCGTCTCCCTTAGCCTAAAAGATATAATCGCAGAACGTCAAACCGGCAGATTTCATTTCATTTCCATATTTGATTCATACATACAACTTGAGAAATGGTTCAGGAGGAATTTCAATCCTTATAAATAAATATGCCGAATGTATATGCTGAGCCAGTGCGATTATTACTTACATCACACATATATTCATATTTTACCTAATATTTTTATTTCAGCTGCACGAAACAGCTGTATTTGAATAATGATCTCTCGAACTTTATAACCTTCAAAACTGCATGAAAAACTTCTCTTCAAAGTGATCCATATTTCTCATATGGAAACATCTATGAATTCCATACGGACTGATATCGTAAATGTGAAGATAGATAGGCTAGAATGGAAGAAAGTAGAAACTCTTTCAAAATCTTGACTGGAAGACCAATCGGAAAACGACCATTAGGGAGACCTAGGCGCAGATGGGAGGACAATATTAAGATGGATCTCGCAGAGATAGGAATACAAAGTAGAAACTGGATCCAATTGGCTAAGGATAGAAGTCAGTGGAGAGCTTTTGTGAACGCGGCATTGAACCTCCGGGGTCCATACGCCATAGAGTTATTTAGTTAGAAGATAGATAGGCACACGCAATCTATCTTAGATTATGCAAACGCAATCATTATAAAACATGTTAAGCTTGTAGCAAGATACTTTAACTCTAAATTGATTTAGACTTACACTTATATGAAGCTAAACTATATTGCAGCAGTTCCATGTTCCAGTGTGCTCCACAGTGTTTGGGATAAACAACTGGGCGCCCCACCCCATAAACTTCACTCCTATTTCTGTCGGCTTATAACAAATAAACGTAAACTAGAGATACGTGTATACAATTTTAATCTGCCATAAACATTTTGAAATTGTAAAAGACATTTTTGTAAAGATGTAAAGTAAAAGTGACATTTAACTTTTCACAGCCAAAAGGCGGTTAAATATGAAGCTTATTTTTAGACCAGTATGATACTAGAGCTTGAGTTAAAACGAACTTACTTTCATAAAAATCACTTGGTGTTTTACAATATATCACACATTTTTATGTATCTAAGAGACTGTTTACATTATTTTAATTAATAGCTTCATGTTTTAAACACAAACTCTACCAAACATCTTAAAAGTTCATATTTTACCTCTCAAAATGAAGAATTTAAATGCAAGTTCTACAAGATAACCTAATAAGATTATCCCAAAATGTCCTAGCATTAAACTTTCAAAAGCTAACTAACATTTATTTATTTGTCATCATAACAAGAGGCATAAACCTAATTATAGTGATGGTACATTACAAAATAAATTTACAATAGTTTTCTTAAACATATAGTTCACATTACATATGTTAATTTCTTTGTGTTCGATACATATTTTGTTATAAGAACAATATATTCTACATATTGGTGATTTCAATAATACGTTGGTCCTTGCTTTTTCAAAATAGAACAGGCCAGAGTTATGAACACGAGTTGTAAGTGTCCGCACACGAACATTTAGTGAAGATATGAGACTCATACAGTTGGACTCGTTTTGTATTATTTCATGGAGAAAAATTAGATATACCACGTTTCGCCTTTGTTCAAGTATAGGGATAAAAAAGTTGTCTATTAATGTTAGATAATTTTCATAAGATGGATAGATTCCAGCTCTCTTGTATGCCAAATACTTGATAAATTTAGGTTAGACTTTCTCCAGTTGGTGTCAATAGTGCTGTTGTGATGGGTTCCAGATCACAGCAGTATATTCCAGTTTTGATCGGACATAGGAATAATACATTTTTGTTAGTGTAGTACTACTGTTAAATTCCTTTCCAGTTCTAATTATGAACCCTAACATATTGAGAGATTCATTAATTATTTACTTAATAAAATACTAATCGAAAAATAACTGTATTTTATTGATTGATTTCTGCGGAATCCAAAAAAATAGGTTTTATGTACAATATAATAAAAACCAGAAATGCGTTGGAGAGAATGTGAATAGGAAGAAGTTCATAATTTTGTAATCATACTATACACAAATACAGTTTAGTTTTATAACACATAATGTACTGACATTTTTGCAACATACCAGGGTATCAAAAGAGTTATAAAATCCACGATGGATAGTTTAGGTTATAACAATATATTTAAATAATGCCACTCTGGCTTAAGTGCCCTTCGTAGCCTGGTAATAAAGAAATTACATAAATAACACAGCCACACACTAAAATAAAAGTTCTGTGCCCCGGACCTTAGGGTATGGACTCTGTGTATTTTGTTATACAGAGTCCAACTTTCGAAATTCCAGGACGATCGACCCTGTCATTTTTATGGGTAAAAAATTTGAGTGATTTTGGATAGAGAGGGCATATATTTTTCGCCCATAAAACAAAATTGACACAGTCAATCGTCCTAATGTTTCGAAATTTTGATTCTGTGTAACAAAATACATTGAATTCATATCCTGCGGTCCGCTGAACAGATTTTTTTTTTATTTGGCAAGCATTGTCTTGAAAACATCGCTAGTTTTATGAGTTCATCAAACAGTCTTAAGGACTAGAAACATTGTTTTATGGAAAGGTTGTCATCAGCCAGCATCAAACAAATGTATGAAGATGTTCTTCCTGAATTATTTGTGTATTTATTGTCTTTCTTTCCGTTACACGTGTGTCACATAACCTATGCAACTGATATATTTATATAAATATTAAATAATGAATGTAAACTACTTTCTTTTCATACCCATGTGCTCTAATAATGCTTTACAAGAGGCCAGAATCAAAAACCTTAAAAGTTTTCTGAGTATTTTTTTTTCATTAAAATTCTCGATTTTAGATCATGTAGACCGTTTGCCGTACATGAGTACTTGGAACAGAGTATGGAGTGTAAATTGTGGTTCCGACATAATGCTGACATGTGAGGACTTGTTGAATAATTTTCGCTGGCTGAAATACTAAAAGTTGAGGGATAACTCGTAGAGATTTTGTCCAGAGTGAAAGGAAATTAGTCGGTAATCACGCAGACAGGTTTCCAGAAGCATGGTGAGCAGCAGCACACATTGCACGGCGACCGACTGTGGACAGATCACAATATGGACAGACAAGCTTCGAAGCCCGCTGGTTGCACCAGAATGGGCCAGATGTTTAACAACATTCACTTATAATTTCTACTGTATCTCACCACCCTGTTTCTTTATTTTTATGGAAATCTGTATTATGCTTCCCAATGTCCGTACTGTCTATCAAAAGTCTAAAAATACACACACAATTTATGAATTCAGTAACATTGTTCAGTCAGGGTGTTGGAAACATAAACCAAATATCATAAAAATGTAGATGTTCTCAACAATTTGCAAAAAGGCAACCGTTAAAATATGATTGTGTATTTTTTTTAGTGTTATCAAAATAGGTATACATTGACGAGTGTCAACATTGGCCAAACATTAATGCTAACTTTTAATTGCGTCTGTCGTCTCAGGTTATACATCTTACTCTCCTTAAAATATCCAAAGTAATTGTTCTGAGAATACCAAAACAAAGCTTTCCGAAACGAGATTACATTTCTATTTCCGTTCACTATTTAACTAATGACCTATGTATCATCATCATCATAGGTATTCTGCCATTATTGGCAGGTCATTTGCCGCAGCTGAGAAGTTTCCATGCTCCACGATCTTCCGCTAACCTCTTCGTCTTGAAGTATGATCTTTCTGTTGTTTTTTTATCGTCCATTACTTGTAACCTCCTTCGCCCTCTCCCTCGCTTTCTTGCCACCATACCCTGTAGCACGTCCCTCATGATACGGTTTCTTCTCAGGCAATGCCCCAACCCGATTCTCTTCCTCTTCCCAATAATACCTAAAAGTATTCTTTTCTCCCCCACCATTTCTAACACCTTCTCATTCGTTTTCCTCTCGACCCAATTAATTCTTTCCATTCTTCCCCACACGTACATTTTGAAGGCTTTCAATCGTTTTTCATCACCCTTACGTAATGTCCATGTTTCCGCCCTATACAATAAAACACTCCACACGAAACATTGTATAAATCTTTTTCTCAACTCTTTATTCAAGGTCCCATAAAACAAACTTTTCTTCTTCCTAAAGGCTTCTTTCGCCATTCCTATTCTTGCATTTATTTCACGTTCGCACTTCATCTCATTACCAATCATACTACCCAGATATCGAAAACTATTCATTTGTTATATATAACCCTCCCTCTTTTATATTTGACACAGATCGTTTCCATTCCATATTTTTCAAAGCTCTTCCTCATGTTTTCTAACATCTTGATTTTCTTTTCAGATTCTGCAACAAACGCCATATCGTCTGCAAATCTTATACATATAATCATTCTACCTCCTACCAAAATGCCGTCTTCATCATGCAGGCTCTTTTTCATTATCTCTTCTAGATATATATTAAATAATGTTGGCGAGAGACAGCATCCTTTTCGAACTCCCCTTCCAATTGCACTTTCCTTTGTCAGTTCCTCCACTATCCTAACGCTTACTTGTTTGTTCATATATAAGTTTCTTATGAGTCTTCTATCTTTCCATTCCAACCCTATCTTCGTTAGAACTCCCAACAACAATTCCCAATTCACGCGGTCAAAAGCCTTTTCTACATCAATAAATACAATATACACCTGTTTTCCTTTTTATATAAACGTTTCACCGATCACCCTTAATAACCCAATTGCATCTCTTGTGCCCTTACCTTTCTTGAACCCAAACTGTTTCTCCTCAACCTTTTCGTTTGTTCTTCCATACAACCTTCTGTTCAGTACTCGGAACAGACTTGTAGCTGCATGAAATATGAGGCTATTAGTTCTATAATCTTCACATCTCTTTGCGTTCGATTTCTTAGCCATCAGTATATAAACGGTATAATGGCCGATGTATAGTAAGGGTTAATTATATTTATACTCAAACTACCAATAACCCGGATTAATCTCACTAGAATCGCAGTAATGCTAAGGTTTTCATCATATAATAGCTTTTGTGGTCGACAATACTTTTAAATTTCAAAGTGAGCAAAATCTAAAATACATTTATTTTATTTGCATGTTTCCATCTTCAGCTTACGTTGGAATAAAATAAATATTTTCTATTCAAATCTTCCGAGTAACTCCATTTCTAGATGTAAGAATACAATCATCCGTTTCATCTCGTTTCTGAAATTGTAATGTCTGACTTTATCTAGGAGTCATTTTCATCAACCAAAACCATTAAAACAACAATATGTACTTTCCCAAACTACTCTTCATCCGCAGACACACACTTTTTGCCGCTTTTCAGACAACGGTTGGATTCCACGATGAAAAACCGTGATGTCTATGATGCAAAAGAAATCTGAAAACTGACGTTGCATGGCCCGATTATTGGGAAAGTTCTTCTATGCCAATAAGTAACTGAAATACCATAAGAAGTAACAATTGGTACGGGAGATGTCTGGAGAACTTCGTACCTTAACTCATGAGCAATCTACAGCGTCATTTGAGCCACAGATGAATGTGAACATTCACGCAACATGAAATCACAACATTTCTTGATCTTTGCTGCAATCTCTCGATCAAGTTTACAGGCATTTCTTGGAGTGCTGTACTATGACCTCCCGTGGGCATCATTTCACCTCGACGAAGAAGAATATGATGGATAACTTCTAGCATGATAATAACATCTAAATTTGGACAGTTATCCTTACGCTCTCTTAATACTGTGTTACTGTTGTGCAACATTGATGACTTATAGTACTTGATATCACTACGACCCGAATATGGCGACTATTAACGTTAACTATATGACTTCTACACAGGTGTAATGGAAATGTATGACTGAGAAGCCAGACAGAGTGAATAACTAGAGGCGGGTGTCCGGGGGCAGACCACCGCAACATCTTCTGACCACAATTGCTTGAAAACGCTCACCTTTGAGTCTAGTTTTTCCTTGCACTATGTTATACTACTCGTCATATAGTGAAACAATTATTGCGAGAATTCACACAGGAGAGATATAGATTCCTCAAAACGTAGGTGAGAAACCAAAAGCTGCAATCATAAACAGAAATAGAAACATCAAAACATTAATATAACACAATTTGGAAATAATTGGACGGTATGTGTGGAATTGAGAACGAATCTAGGGAACATTAAATTAATCAACTGTTATTGTCAATTTTGCATGGACATACAACCTTTTTTGGATAATATAGAAAGATTTTGTTAAATGTATAAAGAAGAAAACATCTTAATATGCATGGATTCAAATGCCAAATCAACACTATGGCACGACAATAAAACGGACAATAGAGGGGAAATGGTTGAAGAATTGGTCATGAATAATAACCTAATAATAATAAATGAGGAAGGGAATCCACCAACATTTAAGAACAGTCAGGGGGAATCAAACATTGATCAGACAATAGCTTCTACAAGATTGAGTAATAAAATAAAAAAAAATTGGAAAGTACTCGATTTAGCAACAATAAGCGATCATAATATAATAATATTTGATATCATAAAACCAACCAAACAAGAAGAAACAAATTATTTTCAATCTTCAGACGAAACATTAATATATAACCCAGAGAAGATAAATTGGACAAAGTTCTGGCAAACGATAAATCTACCACAGATAGAAGAAGAGAGCAATATTGATGAATTAGCCCAGAAAATAGAAGATACAACAAAATTATCAATTAAAAACTCAACAAAAACAAAAAAGACAACAAAAGGATTATACACTAAAACAGATACCTTCTGGACTAATGAACTACAATACCTAAAAAGAAAAACACGTGAAGCTAGGAAACTTTTAAGTCAAAACAGATTAAACAAATATAGAGAGTTAAAACAAAAAGATGAAAACAAAATAATAGAATCAAAGAAAAATAGCTGGAAAACATACATTGAAACTAATTTAAATCTAGATCCCTGGGGTGAACCCTACAAAATTATAAGTAATAAAGTTAAAATACCTACCACCCTCTCAACTTTAAAAGGAACAAATGGTACATATACAAATAATTGGGAAGAAACAATAGACTATCTAATAAAATCTCTATTACCACAGGATATACCTGAAGAAGATAATAACTCACAAAGTTTCATAAGAAGAGAAATGCAATTACCACTTTTAGAAGACAGAATAGAAGTAATAGAAAACCAAGAAATAATAAATCACATAAAACGACTTAAAAGCAAAAAAGCTCCTGGACCGGATGGAATAAAATCGGAAATTTTTAAACATAATGCTGACACATGGGCACCATATCTAGCAAAACTCTTCAACTTGTGTTTTAAAATCGGACAAATTCCCAAAAGATGGAAACAAGCAAATTAAATCATATTCAAAAAGTCAGATGACAAGAAAAATGACGATCCAGAATCTTATCGACCTATCTACTTATTAAATGTAATAAGTAAACTTTTCGAACGAACCATTGTAGAAAGAATAAACAAAAACAAAATTTTAAATAATGACAAATTGCAATATGGTTTCAGAAAAGGCAAAAGCACCGAAACAGCTGTTAAAAGACTAATTGACCTCATAGAAGAAGGTAAACTGGAAAAATACCAAGTCGTTATTTATGCCGACATTAGTGGTGCTTTTTACAATCTATGGTGGCCCGCACTTTTTAAAGAACTCAAAAAACTAAAAATTAGTAAAGCTCTTTACAACATCGTGCTGGATGACTGTACTGATAGAACGATTACATTAAAATCTCCAGGAAAAGATATAACAACAATAAGCACCAAAGGATGCCCACAGGGTTCAATATGCGGACCTACAATGTGGGACATTACTTTCCAACCATGTTTAAGAAAACTAAACAATCTAAAAGAAACATTAGGTGTAGTTGGATATGCGGACGATTTCGCAATTGTGATGACAGCATCCTCAAGAAGACAAATAGAGCAAAAAGGAAATATAATGTTAGAAAATCTAGAAATATGGTGTATAGAAAATAAATTATCTCTATCGGTAAATAAAACGAAAATTACACTATTTGGCCAAACTCTACAGAGAGAACCCATAATCAAAATTAGGAACACTAAAATGGGAATCGTGAATGAATTCAAATATTTAGGTGTATGGCTAGACAAACGGCTAAACTACGAAAAACATATAACTGAAACAACAGAGAAGATTAAAAAAATAGCCAACAAACTATTAACAGTCGCTATAAAAGATTTTAAAATTGACAGAAAAATTTTTAAATTGTATAACAAAGCTATTCTAATGGCTATTGCACAATATTGTGCCGGAATCTGGGGTCATAGACTGTTTCTAAACAAACACTTAAGGCAAAAATTGATAAGAATACAGCGATTAACGTTAATTAGAACCCATGGCATCATAAAAACTATCTCTGCAGAAACAATACAAGTTTTGGCCAATGAAGAACCCATACACCTTCAGATATTAAGAAGATGTATTAACACGTGGCTAAAGAATAATGAGAGAATGAAGATATTAGAAATTACGGGAGAATTGCCAGGCACCGAAGACAATATTAACAAACTGATTAAACAGAAGTGGGAAGATGAATGGAGGGATTCGATAAAGGGACAAAGAACAAGAACCATTATCACAAACTTAAAAATAAGAGAAGAAACGGGAACAATAAGCAGTGAATTAATAGAATACATCTCTGGATATGGACCGTATAAATCTCATCTGAGAAGACTCAATATAATTAATGACGATAAATGTACATGTAATGAAGTACAAACACCAGAACATGTCTTCTGGAATTGCAATAATTATATAACAAATAACAAAATAAGAGAAATAAGAGACCAATTAAAAAGGGATAATATACAAACTTTAATAAACGATAAAATGAAATTAGGAAAATTACACTTTGTTGCAAGACATGTATCAAGAAACTTGTGGAAGGAAAGAAACGATGAAAGAAGAAGAAATTAACAAGACCGATACCCTACATTGTAAATATAAAGGAATAAGAAATTAGAAGAAAATAAAACTAATCAAGCAGAAAAAAAACTAAGTTCTGATGACAATTCCAGAACTTAAACCTTCACGTTCTTATTTGTGTTAGTGTGTAGTGCCTTGTTTAGTGTTTTGCTAGTGGTGGCAGGATTTTAAAATATAACAAGTGTTTTAGAAGAAGAGGGAAAATAAGAAGACTTTACAAAGCTGGTGAGAGAAATTCAGAAAGACCAAAACAGTTCTGATGTTGATTTCCAGAACTAACAACTAACGAAAAATTGGAAATCTGGAAGTCCGATTTCCTTTCAAAGAACTTTCTTTTTTAGTGGGAAAGACAAGTATAAATAACATCAAGAAATAAATTCATACAGGGGAGATAACTATTTAAAGAAAAAAAAAACTGGTAATACTTGTTTAAATTATTTACTAATTATTTCTTTTCTCTCTTCAGCTTACCTTAACATTTTATGCAAGGTGTTTCCTGCTCATGTATATGTATGTATGTGTGTGTGTGTGTGTGTGTGTGTGTGTGTATGTGTCTTTGTGTATCTTTTCAATTTTTTTTTAAAGGAAATAAAAACAATAAGAAAAAAGAAAGAATAGAGCATGATTTAAATTTTAGGTATCATGCCAATAAAAGGTAAGCCTCGCCTCACCCTAACTGAGGCCAATCATAAAAAGAGGAGAGAAATCATACGAAAAAAATTTAAAAAAGTAGTAGAGAGAGAATTACAAGTAAGAGGCAGTAGCGTCTGCCATTTAATAAGACCATATGAAATGGCAAAGGCAGGAGAAAGTGGAGGCTTAAAAAAATAAAAAAAAAAATTAAAAAAATAAACTCGTCATATAGTTCAAACTATCGCAGTCTTCACGTTTTCGAGATATGCGCATGCGCACAATTATTTGCGCATTCTCCACAGTTCTGCGCAGGTGCAAACAATTCGTTTAAATTTCGTTTTAAAGTTATAATGTATCTACTATGGTCTGCAAAGTTTGCTTGATCTCGGTGGATCTGTTCTGGAGATATCACGACAAATGTCATCTTTAATGAATCGACTGTATCTCAGAAACTACAGCTTTTTCGACAAATTCCTGCTAGTTTCATTAGTTTTGCAAGGTGCCCTATTAGTCTACCAAGTTTCATCAAAATCTTAATTTTCTCTCTCTCGATTCTTAATTTTTCTCTCTCAAATGCAGTATGCACAAAGATGGGAAACAGTAAGCTGGCTAATTTTCAACGTGAGAGTTACGTTGTATAAAGGTAACCAACAAAGTTCTATTGCTTTTTGTAATGGTCTGTATTAAATTGACCCTCACGTTGTGAGTTGAATGCGAATGGAGATAAAGCGAAGGTCTGTTGTTTGTGTGGGTATATCCAACATACTACCTAGTTGTGGCAGTTCAGTTACACCATGAACTTGCGTAAGGACAGACTGAACATGGGACCTCCAGAGAGCGTGATGAGGGCTTGTATGCTGTACGCAGGACTGGATTTACGAAATATTGCGCCCGGGGTAAAGACGTTTTCTGGCGCCCCCTTCCTTCGAAGTTTAGACACCTTGAAATGAAATGAAATAAAATCTTTGAGTTTTACGTCCCACGGTTATGCCGGTTAGGCTAAAGGAGACGGTGATAATGAGAGATGAGTGAAATGGTGGAATGAAGAAAGTGGGAGGAAACGGGAGTGCCCCGAGAAAACCCACAAGCACGGTGTTTGTCCACCACAAAGTTCACTTGGCGGGGGCTGGGATCGAACCCGGGACCCCAAGCACCAGAGGTGAACGCTCTACCACTGAGCCACCGCGCCTCTTTAGACACCTTGAGTTAGGGATTGAAAAAAATCTTAGGTTAAAAACATATTATAAAAAGTTTAAATCATTTATCATCTTTGTCCCTTTTATAACTTTTACTGAAATTTGTGTCCACATATGAGCTTGAAACCAATTACGAAGTGTTTCGAAAAGTTACAAAGTGGGAAATATTAAAAATACACTGCAGAAAACATTTTCTCCTTTAATCGAAAACAAACCGGTACATTATCCAATGTTTACGCTTTATTTGCATAAAATATTTACATTTATTAAGACTTAGATTCTGAAATCGGTTAATTTGTTGAAGCTCATTTTTTTTTCGAATATAAAATACTCTGTTTTGCTGAAAATAAAATTCTCAAGATTTTCTTCGTAAGAAATCCACAAAAGACATAACTGTAGAAGATACAACTTTGTTATATACATCTATTGGGGCCTATTATGAAATGTCCTACAGATTTTAACACAAAATGACATTAGTGTTGTAAAAGAAAAATACCTACGTAAAACAAATACACAACAATTCAAACAAGCTATTTGGAAATATTTTTCTATAAATATGAACCCTTAACTTGAAAATCTATAGCTTCTTCTGTTGGCTCAGAAAATGCTTCTTCATTGGCTTACTTTAATTCCTCCTTTGTGCGTATAATGGCTTTTCAGTTGTATGCTTGGCTTCACTCTACGTACGGGCCTTCAGCCTATATGTAGATAATTGTGTATATTGACTTTTCTCATCTGATATTTGAAGTAGTACGAGTGTGGTGATTGATAAGACACTCTAGTTTGTCGCCGTCTTGAAACTCAAATATGTCAGTTCGGAAATAGAAGGAAGAAGGAAATATAGAAGGAAGAAGGAAAAGAAGAGGGGGTCAAAAATCTTTCGATAGGACTCTCCGAGATAATGGAGGACAAATGATTTTATGGGATAGGTATATCGGATGGTTTATGGTGAAACGGAAGAAGGTAAAAGAGGAAGAAGAAGAAATGCAAACAAAAGGAGAGGTTCGGGATAGTTATAGAAATACAGTGAAGAGATTCAACTGAGTACTAAAAGGTACTTCGTATCCCTATCCTATTACTCGAGAATCGAGCTTGAACTGTTCATAATAGACACTTGTTCCCTCATACAACTCTGACCTGGATCCAGGTAACTGCACAAGTTGGAGTTACCCTGACCAAGCCCAGATGATGAGAAGCGCTAAGTTAATCGTTTTGGTTGTTGTTTCTAATCATTAAATAATTTTCATCCATTTACTGACTCCTACGCAATGAACCAAGCACATGTTTGAGTTAGCCTAGAAAAAAAATCAGATGATAAGCATATCTTCCAGAAATCGGAGTTCTTGAAGTTTTGGCCAAAACTGTTATTATCCCCAATTTTATTCCGTTGCCTCGGCTTGCCTTTTAGAGCCGATTTGGATTATTTAGAGATTAGTCACCTTCATGACCTAGGTCATGACTCATATGTAAACATATTTTTCTTTAGTACATACACATAACAAAGATTATTAATTTGCATTATTAAACTTTAAAATTCACTACTTAAAACTAGAGTTACCACTCACTCACACACACACATTCATATCTTATTTGACAAAGTATATGGATTAAATACTGCTTCAAAACGAAAATATCGCCTAATTACTGTTTCGTGACATTTATTACACTCCACAACAATAACAACACAACAAAAGATATTAGTTACACGCAAATATACATACACATATTAGTATACATATAACGTCAGAACATATTTATTAGAGTAATATTTAGATAACGAAAGAAAAATAGAAAAAATATTAAAAGGTTGCTACAGTTAAACATTCGTGACACGAGATCGAATCTCATTTATTATAGGTTTAGGGATAAACAAATTTGACTCAACGAGTCTGTTCTCTCGTAGTTTTAGATAGTATCACTTATTAGCGTGTCCATATTTCACGCATTTGGTGTCCATGCAC
Organism: Thermobia domestica; assembly: GCF_964235325.1. Classification (NCBI taxonomy): domain Eukaryota; kingdom Metazoa; phylum Arthropoda; class Insecta; order Zygentoma; family Lepismatidae; genus Thermobia; species Thermobia domestica. Next base: position 187,728,707 of record NC_137468.1, on the reverse strand, counting down.
GCGATATCATTTTCCAACATACACATATTGAGATACTTATTTACTTATTTCAAACTAATAGATATTCGGTCTCAAATGTTAGTAGAATATATACATATATCCGTCTCTAAAGCCACTTAAATTTCTATTATCAACTTAAATTAGACTACATTTTTATTATCGTCATATGGTTGGATATACACTCAAAATCAATATCACTCAAAGATTTCCACATCAAAGTCACATTAGTATAATTTCGAAAACAGGACGAATCCATAGGATTATTTATTATGATATTTGCCCAGGGTGGACCTGTCATAGTAAATTTGGAATTATATTGCAGACATTACCTATCACTTTCAAAATGCAATCACGGTCACTGAGATGAATAACACTATTGTTAACATGTAGAAAATTTTATGAGTTACTGCTCCTAAATGTTATTTATGCAGTGTCATCTAGTTTTAACGTTAGGCTTGAATTTTAGGCCTAACAACACCTAAATATTATCCTATATAAATAATGTGTACTAAATAATTTAACACCAATTAGCAAGTACCAGATGTGCACTTAATTCCATTTTGTATTCCCACATAAACTGGCATAACGCATATATAGAATTTAGATGTAAGAATCAATATATTTTATAACGCTGCAAAATTTATCAAAAATACAATATATATTATAAGAATAGTGTATATCATTCTTTTTCTTCTTTTAACAATAATTTTACATTGTCATGAGCTGGCACCTATTACTGCAATATATTCCAACAACTATTTCGTTTTTGGAGATTCACACGTAACAAGGGAAATAAGGATATGATTACATAATAGGATTCCAGTTTCACAATATTTATGGATATACTTGATATTAATCATGAGTTACGATAACCTACCTCTTTACTACATCCACCATGCAATTACTGACTTAATACATAGGTGTTAGATACACATATAGGTTGGATTACATCACAAGGACAAGGATAATATTTAAGTACAAGTCAGTATACTCTACGTCTACATTTTATATTTGTTGAATTTATGAAGATATAACAACGAACGTATTTTATATCGCAACCGCTAGGGTAAAGTAATGAAACCCTTTATCTACATCAAACGAAATATTTTAACATTATACTATACTCTTCAGTATAACACGCACATACATTACATATCTATAATTCAAAATACATATATTTACTCATTTTGACAATTTCTAGTGAACTACCCCGTTCAATATAATCTCAAGGTTGCACAACTATATCACATACAACGAAGAAACTTCACAAATGGAATAAGTTACCTCATGAAACCACAAAAGAAATATTTACGTTTTACGTAATCCTTAGTGATTCAAATAATTAGTGTTATGAGTAGCAGGCATTCATGTAATTCGATTTATAACACTGAAAATCTTTCACAGTTTACACAACAAATGATATACTTAAAGAAGTTAGTAATAAATTCATGGGCCCATGTAACCTAAACAGAAAGATTCATCTCTATAGTATAGTATTGAATCAATAGTGAACGCAATGACCGCGACGATGGTGGAGCCCAAAATATTTCATCAAGATACTCCAAGGTTAAAAAAATATGTAAAGTGTTTCAATGTTATTTCACTGTGGAAAAATGAAAGCAAAATTAGATCATTTACCGAACGATCGTTCACGACTACAGTGGGTCATCAAGCTATGGTAAGCTGTCCCTAGGTATATGACGAAAGTATATAACCCTACGAATTATAACTTGCAACATATCGTGAAAATTCAAACGAATATCTGGATAATATCTCTAGGTACGAATCAGTTATACTACATAGTTATGTAAATTGACAAGTTAAAAAGAGGGGAACGGGTTGAAAAATCTTAGAGAAGAAAGCAGAAAGACAGCTAGAAAAGAATACAGAAATGCACAGAAAAAAATAAAATAGAATAATAGATACTACAAGAAAAGCGGTCGAATCTAAAAAAAAAATATGTGACAAATCGTCGACTTCAAAGCCACACATGTAACCTAATATGACGAAAGAGCTGGCCTACTAAATGCGTAGCCTAAGGAGTGTCTGAGCGCCAAAGTACGAGTCCCTGCAATCTACTCAACCATCTCACAAGGAAAAAGCTTTGTGGAATGATTGACTATTAACTGTCTTCGATACCAAGTCGCTCAGATTACAGCCTAGTCTATAGGAAGGATGGTGTGGTCTCTTAATTTAGACATTTCTAATACAACAAAAAAATCTGACCCCTCAGAAAACTGAGAAGATTTTAAAGTATGGAAAAATAGTTTAGAAGTCAATAAGTGAAGAGAATCCTAAACGATGATAGTCAAAAATTAAAAAAATACAATTAAATAAAATAATTTTGTAACAGCAAGTTAATATAATCCAAATCTTGGCAGTCACTCCCAGTCCGCAAGATTCGTGAGACCTTGAGGTGCCAATTAATTTCAATTACTATATCTTTAGAAACAAGGGAAATAAAGGTTCATGGACATGACATTTCAGCACCCTGGTACGAGTAAAATAAACTTTTACTGTAGTAAACCCAATATTATATTTGCCTCTATCTATCCCGTCACCTATGTAAACAGTGACTAACTTAATTCCTTGAGATAACATTGAAGGAAGAAAAATTACTCAAACAGCAAACAAGGTTGGGGGCACATGTATACTCTAACTGCACCATAATTCACTTATTGGTTATACCATTCTGTAATTCCTCTTGGACTGTACGAAAATATTTAATAAAGAAACAGTACTCACATCGTCAGGCCGTATATACCCTTAATGCATACAAAATTCACAAATGAGGTTTACTTGAGTCGCTAATATGTGTAAACGGGAAAATTTTATAAAGATTACGAAATACTAATCGTTTACAGAATACTATTCCTTTCATAAGGACTTTCCTTTAAATAATTACGGTTACATGTAAATTCGGAACATAATTACGGTTTAAAACAATCAGAATCGTGTGTATGAAACCTAGAAATATTATAATCTGGCTGTGGGGTAACTTTGTTTTATATTTCTTTTCCACCTTCTACAACAATTATAATATTGTCAAATTACTCACAAATTATCGAAAAAGAATTTTAAACTCTTTTACCCAAAGTAACTGCAAATTTACCTCAGCAGTCTTCAATCTTCAGAAACCACCTGGAGGTAAATGTTACCGATATATTTCGAATGATTTTCTATAATTTTCATATTCCTTTCTTAAATGTGAAATACTATCGTTTAAAATGTTTATATATTAAAACCTACTTAAAAATGTTTAGCACATTCAGCTATCTTTATTATCCTTATTATATATTCAGCTAACTTTATTATTAAATAAAACATAGAATCGATTGCATTTGACACAATTTAACCATTACGCGTAAAGAAGTAATACCAACCAATCACGAGAGGAGAAACTTCTTTTCAGCACTTTTCATAAGACCAATTGAATTATTTTTTGCTTGGCAAAGTGTAAATTCATTGAACTAATTCCACTGAACAAAATTAATAAATGTTGGAAACTTCTACATTCCTCTTATTTGATTCGTGTGTGTGGGTTTTCTCGGGATTCTCCCGTTTCCTCCCACTTTCTTGATTCCAACAATCATCCTATCATCGGCCATACGGCCTAAGGCAAACTTGCCAGCATTAATCTTGCATCGAAATGGAGCCCACTACATATTCTCATCAGCAGCACCCCGGGGCAAATGCTAATTGCTCCCCCGTAGATCCAGCTCTGCCCGTACGAGATCAAACTGGGGTCAAGCGCCGCTACAGCGGGGCGTAAGATATGCCAAGCCTTTGGTAAGGGTGTCGTGACTACGCGGAGAGTGCAGCGGTGGTTTAACAAGTTTAAAGACATTGACGAAAAATTCGAAGATGCACCACGTGCCGGAATACCAACACAAGTACAAATGAAGGTCTCCAGGCAGTAATTGAAGCGAACATTGGCCAAACATGTGAGGAATTGAGACTATAATTCAGTGTGAGTGGAGAAACTATTCGTCAGTACCTCCATCAAGTTGGAAAGCACAACAAGTTGGGTCGATGGGTCCCACATGATTTGACTCGGAGCCAGAAGGCAACGCGAACAGATACCTGTCTTTCTTTGCTATCTCGTCTGAGGAAGGAACTATTTCTGGAAAGTGTGTTGACATGTAATGAGAAGTGGGTCCTGTATGAAGCTCCACGACGACGTCATCATTGGTTAACATCCCATGAACCGGTTCCAAAAGAGCCGAAACCATCCTAGAAAAAGGTCCTCCTGTGTGTTTGGTGGACTGATCGCGGCATCGTGCACCGGGAACTGCTGCCAGCTGGTAAAAAGAGCATCAGTGTAGTTGTGTACTATCAGCAGTTGAGCTCTGTTCAAAGAAAACTCAAAACTCTGAAGCCAGAACTTCTGAATCGCAAAGAGGTCCTCCTGTTACAGGACAACGCTAAGTCCCACGTGGCTAGGATGACCCGAGACACCATTCTACGCCTTGGATGAGAAACACCATTGCATCTGCCATACTCCCCGGACATTGCACTCTCCAAATCACCTGTTCCGTTCCTCGGACAATCACCTTAGAGAACGCCAGTTCAAAATGCACTTGATACCTTCTTCGCTTCACGGCCCACCAAATTCTACCGTGATGGAATCCATGGCCTTCCAGAACGTTGGCAGAAGGTATTAAATGGCGATGGGGACTATTGTTGATTTTCCAGATACGTCTTAGGTGAAATATCGATGGTCGAAGGTGGTGGGTGAAAAATCCAGAGAACTTTCTTGATTACCTTTATAATTGACTGTTTTGCCGAGCATTTGCCAACGGGAGAAGTAAAATTCAGATTAGGTCTGCGAACTTGAATCTGTCGGCTAAATAACGGAAAATTATTGATTAGCGACATAAATGTCAAATTGCGTTATGCCACAATATTTTTTTAACTTTAGAGTGTCTTGTCAATTAGCAGTACATTTCGAAAAAATGCTGAACATTTGCCTTCGTGTGGCCTACCACGTACGCTGTTAGTGTTAATACACTTTCGAGCAAATACAGGCTGTGTGCTTTAATTAATACATTGTTGTAATGCATCTTTTTTTTACTGGGTCGTTACTTGTCTATATATATACAGTTAAACGTATTTCGTTTTTAGAAAATAATACAAAATGTTATCATAGAATTTCACAGTAGTACTGAAAAAGCAAGTTTATACTAAAATTCCTGAGACCTAGTCTGATTTAACCAAGAGCTTCAAACTCGTTATGCTAATCGTAAATATACCTTTTATCATAGGGATGCGTTAGCAATCGATTCGCTTGTCATATGGTCTAAACTTCGGCTTATAACAACGTTGGATCCAAGTTTGTAATTGCTGAGTTAGTGAAATCACGGATTAGAGATGTCTCCGTAAACCAAGAACGCCGTCCTTTTACAGATGTCCGTTTAGAGTCCCCAACCTCTTCCGATTTTTACGAAAACAATCTCAAACGCATGTGTACAAAGCAATTTTAAGGTATTTAAAATTTAATACGGGGGACTGGACTAAATATAAGCCTCCATCCCCGTCGATTGGCTACAAAATAGCCTCAATTGTTAGTGCTTCGTTTGTGCATATCTAAAAGTGGGAGATATTGGTGTATCTTCATCCTCCACACCAACGCCGATTGCCGCCAAAATGATCTCAATCTCAACCCTAGAGAACATTAACGAAATTTTGTTTTGTCACAATTCCCAAATTTAAGGATAGGCAATATTCCTTTCCCAAAGCTAACCCATATATGTCCTTATATTTTTTTTGTTTTGTATTTTGATTTATTTTGGAAAATAAACATTTTTGGACATATTCTTGGTAAATTTAGTGTCAATTCGTTTTGCTGATCTCTCATTGGCTAATTATGATACTGGATCCAAAACGACTCAGGGGGCAAATATATAAGCTTTAACAACAACAAAAAGTATGTGGGTCTTTTTAACCCTGTGGGCCTAAATCGGCAAATGATGTGTGCAATCAGTTTACCTATGTCTTTTGGAGGAGAATAGATTCTTATACTCAACCATAGAACCACATATTGTGTTAAAAGTTCCTCATAGAAGATAAATTACATAGGTAACAGACCACATGGTAAGCACATTATAATATGAATATTTTTATAACCCAGAGATGAGAAGCTGGACTACCTAACTTTACAAAGGTATTTATTTGAATTCAAGAGAGTATTTACTATTTTTCTCAATTTCCAAATTTACGTAAGAGCGGGCCAACACAACCCATCCTATTTTTGAGAAACAAGCATCAATACTCATGTTCTACGGATGAGAATAGGTTCATTTACTCAATCATATAATTACTTAACGTGTTAAAGACTCAACAAAAAGATAAATTAGGTCAGTAAACGCCCACGTAACAATATTAATATTTGACAAATTTCACAATACCTCAATATTTACCCATTGAAGGTAATAAGCCGGGCAAACGAAATTTACAGAGTTATATAGCCGAAATGTAGAGAACATTTATCAAATTTTATTTTTGACAATTTCCGAATTTAAGTGTTAGGCCAAAGTAGCCCTCTGAAATTTCAAAGGGGTACGCCAATGTACCCATATATTATGAAAGGGAATGGACCCTTATACTGTATCATACAACCACATAGCGTAATAAAACCTCATCAAAGAAGATAAACCAGATCAGAAACCTCCGAAATTTACATTTTTCTTATCTTTTTAACTCTTGATTAGGGCCACTCAAACTTTCATATGTACTGTACATGTCCTGGTCCTATAGCATCACATCAAATTTTACTTTTATGATTTTCGAAATTTAAGGGGGGTGTTTCTATGTACCTTTTCGAAAATTTAGGAGTGAGTCAACGTACTTGTATACAAAATTTAGATTGGATGTTCCTGTATACTACTAGGTCGTTGAACTCGAGTAGACCCCTGGGCCACCCAAAACTTTATAATGTCTCAGGTAGCAGTGCATCTCCCAGTACTACTATAGGAACAAAGTTACAATGAATTGAAATTTTGACTTTGTTTCAAAACCTTTCATTTCGAAAATTTGCTAAGTACCTCGTCCAATCGCACAGATGTGTTCCAATAGATATTAAAATCATAATACCGTAATATACTTTAGAGCAATTTAATATCTCAAACCGTTCTAGAGATATGCCAAATAGTGATAAAGTTTGCAACACTGTTCATAATTATGTAATTCCGAGAAATTTTTGTAATTGCACCTGGCATAATCTCTTGATAGGATGTTATAGAAGCAAAGAAAAACAAAAATGGTACCAAAGCTACTCATTAATTATTATTATGATTATTATTATTAAGTATTCTGCTTATCGGCAGGTCCTGGAAATATTTCTTTTCAATTTTAAATTTAGGACTGAAAATATTTCTTTCACGTTTTTTCAATCCTCAGCTTCCTCTTTTAACTCCCAACATTTTTTCTCTTTGTCAAATCATCGATCGTTGGTTCTTCCTCTTCCTATTCCTCGCTTTCCTTCCATCTTTCCTCTTATGGCGGTATGAAGGAGACAATTTCTTAGCAAGATGTTTCAAATGCAATTGGCCTTCCTACGAAGGATTCTGGCTAGAAGTCTCCTCTTCTCGCCTATCCGTTTTAAAACATCTTCGTTTCTTACTCTCTCTGTCCATTTTATCTTCTCCATCTTCCTCTAACACCACATTTCGAAGCTCTCTAAATATTTCTTTTCTAACTACCGTAATGTCCGAGTCTTTGAACCATACAGTTCAATGCTCCAGATATAGCACTTAACCGAGTTCTTCCTAAGTCCAATATTGAGCTTTCTAGTTAAGAGTGATCTTTTCCTGTTAAATGCTTCTTTCGCTATGGCAATTCTTGACCTGATCTCTTTGGCGCAGTAGGCGTCTCTTGTCAAAATACTTCTCAGATACTTGAAATTCTCGACCTGTTTAAGTTCTCTTTCTTCTACTCTCACCCGTAAGGGCACGTTTTCTCGGGATATTCGCATGACTTTCAACTTTTCAATGTTGATTTCCATTCCATATAGTTTTCCGGTGTCAACTATTTTGTCAATCATCTCGTGTAGTCCTTCTTCCGTTCAACCTATAATAACTGTATCATATGCATCCCTGATCTTGTTAATGATCTGACACATTAATACGCCACTTTAATGAGCATGTGCATTTTTAGATTTTTTCATACCTCCAGAACCGTTTGAGATATCCAACTGCTGTTAACTGCATTGTGATCTTTATGTGAATTCAAAATACGTGATTTGATATGAAATTTATCTAAGCATTTTTATCTGTGATCAAGGGCGCCCATGTTGTGGTTTCCAATATAAGCGACGTTTCAAATATAGGTTCAAATTTTGCTGTAATTAATGTAAAAATTCTGTTGGGTTTCCGATATTCTGAAGTACAATTTCCTCTAGAGGGGCGAGCGCCACACCTTGCCCCCCTGATGGGCGTCCTTGTCTGTGATAGTTGTATCGAGAAAGAAAACAATATTTTTTAATGTTTTTATTTAGAATTCTATGCCTTTCTTACCAATTCAAAAACAACGAACAAACTGCAACAAAACGCAAGAAATAATAACCACGAGAAAACGGTTAATGTAGTCCTAGAAGTAACCCGTCGGACCACAATAACGCGGCATATATTCCAAACCACTATTCAAACTTGGTAGAAATTTGAATAATGATTGTTAGCAACGTGTTTGGTCATTTTGGGCCTGACAGTTAATAGGATGATGATAAGTAATTTACATGCCTCTTTATTTCCTTTTAGTACGAGTATCAACCCACGACGTCCACTAGAAAATACATGACTCGACCTGGCCCCTCGTACTGAGTTGGAATACAGTTATTATCTGGTCAAATAAACTACATGTAACGCTTTTTTATAATTTCAAATATTATATTTCCCTAAAATTGGTTAAGTACAGTTTTTCTACACTTTCTTGGCTGTTATAGGATATTAATGTTCATAGATATGCTCTGGTCAGTAATTACATTCGTGTAGTAACAGTATCTATATTAAACTACAAAGTGCCAATAGGAACAATACTCGTATCATACAAAGGTTAACATGAATAATATATATTATTCATAGTTTCGTGGCTCTGAATATACGTCGTGTGCGCTATATTTGATACTTTTAACTCCTCAACATGACATCACTAATGTAGTTGCGGCTGTGTCAATATTCCTTTACTCTAGTCTTTCACAGTGCTTTCTGAAATAGCTATCAAAAAACAAACTCTATAATATCTCTTGATGACAGATACTGTGATTTCCAAAAGGATTCTTGACAAGCCTCAGACGATATTCATGCTTACTGACTTTTAATTGTTAATAATTATTTTCTACCTTAGGATCTTAGGTTTAGTCCATGATGAGTCCATATTTTCCATCTTTACCACATGAGTCCATTTTTTTTCTCTGTGTTTGTGATACTGTAGCGTCCTCAGTTTGCAATAGTGAATAGTGAATGTGTATTAAAATTTCGATTTAAGAGATAAATTTCAAACCTGACGTAGTGCCATTTAAAGAATAAAATGTTATGTCGGGTTGGTAACACTATTAATTTGGTTGTATTACAGACTATGTCAAAAAATATTACCCTGTCGATATTTGCATGGTACGAAATTTGAGGGTTTTCTATTTATTAGTTTCAAAAATTACAAGGACATATCAAAATAAATAGCCCGCTCCATATATAACGGTTAGGTTCATGATGAATTTTAAAGTTAATGTCACTATGCGTTTTCTTCAAAGAACATTTCATAATATTACGCAATACTTGTAAGTTTTGTTTTGATTGGCTCTCAACTACATCATAAAACTCCTTTCTGATAATGAGTTCCTTCGTGGCTACGCGCCTTTGGCATGAGAGACCAGGGATTGATTTCCGGTGGGAGCTCATGTGGTTCGGATTCCACGTTAATAAGTAGGTCCTCGTCTCATATAGCCTCGCTGCTGAACGTCACGTTAAACTCAAAATGAATTTAACTCAATTCCTTTCTGATAGTCGGTGATTGATATAAATAGTTAAAATTTTACATCAGTAGTGATCGTTTATATTACTAGTTATGCTTGTTTTATCAGCAATTGGCATTTCAAATTGTTTTTGTTTAAATATTCAAGTAGTGATTTTTTTAAATATATTCAACTTAAACGTTTGGAAATAAGTCAAACTTCATTCAAAGATACTTTATTTTAAATAGTATACGTGTGTCATGTTTTTCTATAGGTGTATCATTTCTTATAATAATTAAATGTCGAACGGTATAGTGTAAATTCAAAAACAAAGGATAAGGATTAAATTATGTTTCACAAAGTCTATATTTGAGAATTTATTAAAATTTTAATTTAGTATCACATTCAGTAATGTGTTTGTTGCACATCATCTTTTATTTATAGAATTTACTTTTATAAAATTTTGCATGAGGATTAAATTATTTTATTCTCAGAAACTATGACTGCAAAATTGTTTAAAATAAACTATTTTGACACCACAATGGAAAACAATATTTGGCGTTTCAGATTAAAGCTTGCTACCTCTCAATTTCGTACTAAGTTTATATATAAACGCTACAGAATTTTTCTTTACTTTCAAACTAATGTGTAAATGTAAACATAAAAGTCATACATACCACATAAAACATTCCAACACAGTTAAAGCGAAAAACAATTAAAGCCGTGACTTCCATAATTACATCAGTCCAGCAGAAGAGATATTGAGAAAAATCAATAAAGACTGAATATTTGTTGGAAATGTCAACTTGGAAATCAGACTTTTTTCATACTTATTGAGATTTGTTATTCTGCAAAGTGTAAGTATGAAAAAAGTCTAATTTCCAAGTTGACATTTCCAACAAATATTTAGTTTTTGTTGATTTTCTCAATATCTCTTCAGCTGGACTTCTGTGGTTATGGAAGTCACGGTTTGAATGTAATCCATACGTTCTCCCTTTCTTTCTTTCTTTCTTTCTTTCAGGTATACACACAGAATCCTTGGTCAATTGTACTTTAAACTAAGATCTCCGTTGATCTAATAGCTAGCATCTTTGATGTACATGGTCCCGGATTTAATCTCTGGTGCAACAAGAGAAAACTTATCATGATAACTAGAATTGTATCCTAAAATTTATGATTTGCTATTTATAACTATAATGTTATATTAAGCTAGTATGTTAATTTTAAGATTTTATTTGTAGAAAAATCATCAGCACACAGTTACCCTTTATTTTCCTTTTATATGTTTATTATTCACATCTTTCATCTTTCCTTTTGCATCCTTCTACCACGGCCTTATCTCGTTTGTCTATTTTAAATTAAACTGCTCGATACTACAGATCAGACACTTCAACATTGAGGGATATATGATGGAAGTTTAGTTCGCCATGCCACTTAAAGGAAACGACATCATCAATTGGATTCACAACAGTTTCCAAGTTATGTTAGATATTTTTTTTTGGAGAATACCAATGACTATGTAATGGTAGATTTGTCTGCGATTTCTACTCTTATTACTAAGAACCCGTTCTGAATGAGTTTTCGCAAAACCCATAATTTAACACTTTACACAATTTTTACCTGCTTTCAAAAGGTAATTCAAGGCAATGAATTATTTCTCTTTCATGAACGATTCACCGTCAATTTGATTAAAGGGACCCATACACGCAGACCCATGCGTGAAGGAACCTTCCCAACATGCATGAAAAATGATAAAACCGCAGGCAAGTTGATCGTGTATGGGCTCGTTCATGCATGTTGAAAGTTTACAAAATCTTCTGTAAACATGCAGGATGTTTTGCCGTTCTTCATTTATGTTTACCGTGTATGGGCTCGTTCATGCAAGTTGGTTGTTTTATATTTAGGTCCACAGCGGAAAAAATCACTCGACTTTTTCCTCCGACTCATTCTTCTAGTAAGTTGGACAGCAAGTTGGTACGTGTGTGGGAAAACATTCTTCCAACATGCATGATGAAACAAATCTTTCATGTAAGTTGGTCAAGCAAGTGTGTGCGTCTATGACCTCCTTTACTCAAGAAATGTTTCAAAACCAAGAACACCTCTGAATTAGAAGATCGATCTTACGAGTGAAAAACCAAGACTCAAGATGCCTAGCGTACGCTCTTTTGATTGGAATTCGTTTGAATAAATTAATGAATATAGATCAATATGAAACAAAGTGTGTCGTTGACAAAGCAGTAAATGATTATGTACCGAGGCCAAATTAAATGTAGAGCATTGAACTAGTGTTCTCGTTACTCGTGATTCGTTACTCGAGACTCATCTCAGAAAATAAACGGTTACTAACAATAGCAGGTTTTCAAGAGAAAAAGTAATGTACGAGGGACTTGGCAATGATGAAAATCATACTTTCATAAAGTTGATTCTTTAGCCGGACATTATAATATTTCTCAATATCTGATTGCATTTACCTACAAAATAGTCAGTAAATTGATTTTCTCGTTTTCTAAATATGCTTATTTTAAAATTCTTAGTAAAGAGATTTCAACCTTGAAATATTGAACACAAAAAATCAGATTTTGTTTTTGAAAGATTTCGGTCTCACACAAGACCAACAAATTCTTCTTGTGGAATTAAATGAGGTTATATTACCTTGGATGTAAATTACAAAGTCTGCATCTTTTCTCTTACTGGGGACGTCCGTGGTATCTTCCAAATCTTAATCTTCTGGAGCCTTCGGTACCGGAAGATCTTCACATTGTGAAAAACTGGTAGAATAGCTTACTTTAAATTAGAGTACGGAACCTGATGTTTAATTTCAGAAGAACAGTCCTTCTCATATATCAAGCGTAAGTAACAATATCAAACATGGTCTGTTTGTTTCTACCAAATCCTCAGAAGAACGAATTTCATGGAATTAAGTTTTGTTATAGCCAATTTCTTAAATGTCTGAAAAGTGCAGTGTAATGTGTATGTGATCCCTTGTACTTACCATGGTCACAACCAACTCTCTTGCGAAGGTATTCTTGAGCAGTGTCCCTGATGATGTTATCAGAACAGCTGTTTAGTGGGGGCTGCAGAGCTCATTTTCGGACTTTGTGTCAAAGGCAGGAAGTCTCTGAAACCAATCGTGTATGGTGCGTTCGTTTACAAAAATTCTGGCCCAAGTGTATCGTGATTGTTTTCCGGGCATTTGAAATTTTACAAAATCGAAAAGTTTAATCGTAATACTCAAATTCATCTGTTTTACCTTCCTTAAAACGAACAGGTGTTGAATAGAAACATCAGGTAGATCATAGGAGAAACTACCCTCTTTTGTTACTAAGAAATCAAATATGTATTAGCCAAGTCGTATTGAAGTACTCAAAACAACCTAAATTGTTATGCATTCATTACTTTTTACGCACTGAATTTCGTTTTCCACGATATGAAAAGAGTAATTCAACCAGAAATATAAGAAAACTTAAAGCCATTCCTATGAGAAGTAAATAAAACGCTACTTGAACATGGTATAGAGATAGAGAGATGTTACTGTCACTAACATCACTTTTCCCAAATATTGCATTCTCTTTTTCAAGCTCTTTCAGCCATTTATCCACAAAACCAGCTTCTGTTGTCTTACTTATAACCCAGTTCATTCTCGAAAGATAAGGAGAATGTTTCGTAAGAATGAAGGATGCTATAAAGAATCCAATTCGGTGTTGTGGAATATGAAATAGATTCATTTTTGCCATTTTTGTGTACAGCTTTTCTTGATATTTTAGAGGTATATGTGGTCCAAATATAATTGTCTTCGTCTTATGTGCCACTCTCATAAAATATTCTCGATTCCATCCCTCTATTGGAAAAGTTCTTTTAAGTATTACTTTTGTGAATACAGAATCATATTTTCTTAAATGAACGATGTGTTGATGCAGGGTAAGAATAGTAAATCCAGAATTCACAATGTCCTCGAAAGAATCGAGATCTTTTTCATACAGAGGAGACATTATAAAACTCAAGAGAGTACCTTGAAATAATGAATTCACAATGACTGTCATCATAAGCGATAGCAATAATATTGTCTTCAAGGATCTATTTGTTGGAATAAAAGTCATACTTCCCTGCAGGTAAATAGACAAAACTTCAAACATATATTTCAACGTAATGTGTAGTGTTAGTCTACCAAATATTATCCATTGAATAAATAATTTTGATAAGAAAATGAAGATTAGAGTAATCAATATGAGCAACCATACAATTTTCTTAAAGGGAAGGAATATGCACATCCACTGAGGCAATTTACGAGCTTTCGGACAGAGAAACCCCCATTCATCGAAGTAGAAGAATGTACAGTAATCAACCACCTCATACCTCTCTTGTGATAGATACATAGTCATTGGACAAATATCTGAGAATGACGTGATTACTTCGTCTATTGCTCCTGTCCAACTGCCGTTTGGTAGTTTGATAAGCTGTAATCGTGGTTGATTCTTTTCGACTAAAACTGGAGTAAAATTCATGGACTTTACGACGGTTTCTAGAACCTTACCACCAATTCCTAAGTAATTAACGGAAAAATTTTCACTTTGATTTAGCCAAAGCAAAGGCAGAACGTTAATCACACTGACATAAAGTTTATATCCAAGAACGTCTTTTGTTGTTTCTACCAACATATTTGGTTCACGAATTTCTGGTAGAAGTTTACTGTCCGATTTATTTAAACTTATATTAATGATTGTAAGCTTTTGCTTGAATGGGTTGTATGTAGCAAATCCTATGCCAGTATTATATGATCTGAATAATACTTGAGCAGTTAAAATCTTCCGCTGCCAAAGAAGTTTGAAAATTGTCTCCAGGTCATAAAAGCTAACGTTTTTATTAACTGCTTGGAAGTACATTTCTGCTCTGCCATTCCAATAAAACGCATTTTCCATTTTAGCTACCAATGAAGAGATATTTTTAAAATCATTTAAGAGAAATACTATGTGGGAGAGTTTTAGATAACGACAATCGTTAAAAGGATTTGATAGAGTTCCCTCGAGATCCTGAAACATTACTGGAGAAGCACATGTTTCAAATAATTTTTTAATGTATACATCTATGACACTTTTATGTAAAACATCGTATGCCAACAACAATTGAATATTACGTGTGTGTCCATTACACAAATATGTAATGAGCACGAAATTATCTTCGGTCTGCTTGTCTAACAATGAAAACAATTTATAACAGTTCCTTTCTTGAATTTGAAGAACAGTAACCAACAAAATGGTAATTTCTGTTATCTTCTTCATTCTGTATCATGATTTTTTGTCTTCGTTGTCTGTAAATAAACAAAGAAATAATATTTGTATTCTGTAGTGAATTATTAATTCATATATATGTGGATTGTTCAATACATAAGTTTCCCTTTGCTATAAAATAATTACTTTTTAATATACCTTTGTTAATTAAACGTACTTGTGTAGGTGGGTGCTTCCTTACCTCTTCACATAATCCTCATTAAGATTCAGGAATTTGTCTCATCGTTGCAGCAATTTGTGCAAACCTTTTGCAAAAATCAGGGCCGTGGCTATTTAGTGCTCTCCTCACATTCTGTTTCCCTTTTTCATCTGTTTCGAAACGTTCACTTTGCAATGCAGATTTTAACACTGGGAAAAGGATGGAAGTTATTCTATGTGGAGATTGGGGCAGGCGTTCTTGAATTTTGTGTCTTGTTTCCGTGCTGAGTAGGGTGGGCTTTAACGTTGAAAAGAGAGCAAGTCATTTATGTCGAATTGCGTTTCCCTGAAGAAAAGTTTAGCTTTGACATAAGCGACTTGGTCTCCTGTTAACTAGTTACGAAGTAGCGAAGCGGAATATGTGGAGAGTACTAAATACCCAGAACTGTGATGTCTTGCAAAGGGTTTGCACAAATTGTTGCAATGGTAAGACAAATGTCTGAATGTCAATGGGTATTATGTGGAGATGTTAGGAAGAACCAACCTACACATAATTTTATGTATAATTTTAAAATGTACCTTAAAAAGCAATGATTTTTCAGCTAACGACATATATATATATATATATATATATATATATATATATATATATATATAGGTGATTATTCACCAAAAATAAGAATAATATTTGTGGACATGTGGGGAATAGTATATGAACATGTAGAGAAAAGTGTGTAGCTAGAACTCCCAAAGCGTAAAAAAGTACATTGTAGCACACGTTATTTAGAACACGAGGAACGATAGAGTTCACGGTTTCTGACACTTTCGACATCTTGCCTGCACATTACGCGTTTACTCCTGTTAAGGTTGGTGTTTTGGGTACTTTGGACCTTATCCGAAATTCTTTTAAAGCATATCAGGGAATGGTGACATGCACATTGGGGAATGGTAACCTTGTACACGCATTGCATATTGCTAAAGTATGTATTTGTGGATAATGTATGACTTCGTTTATGCTGATATGCATCACCACTCCACTATTCTTTTTTGTTAAAAATAACAGAAGTTGCAATTTATTTTTTACACTTTTGGGTGGTCCTTTCTAAAACTTTGCAATTTTCCCCACAGGTCTATATGAGCATGTTTTCTTATTTTGGTGGGAGGAATCACTTTATAAAATTTAAAAACCAAACTACATATATTAAGTAAGTACAAAGGCTAATTCAGTCATATTGAGCCAATTTTGAATGTGACTCTTACCCAGTAAATGCCGTGTTTCCACCACCGTTTGTATTCTATCTGCTGGCCACCATTACTGATTATCGCCCGGGATCGAAGTTTTCATTATAGGAGACTGTGTTGCAACTGACCCATTGGTATTATATCCTTCTCCTCCTTACAGGCTTTTTACAGGCTGACGACGGTGTGGCCTCGACGATGGGACAGGCACCGCTTGAATAGCCTGAAAGCACAATAGCCCGAAAGCATTGAGCTGGCATCTGGACTCTTGAGTGGGATGTCAGAGAAGGGTATTGCTGAAATTCGTTTTCTGTTCCATACGGCTATAAAATTCCAGCGATGTTTTAGCGTTGTGGCTGGATGCCTTGTATTGGTGCAATTCAACCTGGTTCACGTCCTGTCCGTACAATGCTGGGAGTTCATGCAGGTACCTAGGTATATTTCAGTCAGGACACTGGTCTGGTAGGTACATAGCATTGATTTTTACGTTTCGCTCCACATTTCGGATGTGCAGTTTGCCCCTGTCCGAAAAACCAGCCACAATCATGAACCCTTTTGGTAAAAGGTTCTAGCTGCTCGCATGGTTGGCTCAAGACTCTGTGCCGCAATTTCCATATAATACGATTCACAGTGACACGACCTACATGAAAATTACTTACTGTACACATCTCTACGATGTGTGGCGCCTTAAACTTAGCTTCGCAAGGGTTACAATGACTCTTCTCAGTTGTGGTGACATCAGACTTAGCTCGAATACACTGATCTAATATGCGTGAATAGTTAGATACTATTGCTTGCCTCTGTATTCTCATGGCGATGGGTTGTGCATGTGCGGTACAGTTGCACATTGAATTTGACTCAATATAACTTAATCAACCTCTATGATAGTTATTTTGACAGTGCATCGATTTATAAATAATAATTGAGTTCTATGTTGTTATTTAAGCCATGAATTAAGTTAAAAGCTGTAAAGAAAAAGAAGTAAGTATCTCTGAATTATTGTTTACTTTAAATGTCTGAGCTGATTACTGTGTCTTCTGTTTCTCTACGTAAATGTTAACGTAATATATAATACCAGCTTCATTTCTAACTCTAGTTTCTTGCAATACAGTTTGGCTTAATTCCCACCAAAGTAAATTGCTTTCCTTGAATTTTATTCATTAGAATTTGACTCAATAAGCGTCGATATACATGAAAATTTTGTTTTCGCTTTAATATCTCGCGTGTGCTACCTTAGATTCTTTAAAAGTACACTATTGTAACTTTTTTTAAAAAATAAAATATATTTATTAAAGCACTTTTTAAATAAACATACGAGGACAATCATCGTTGAAGTAGGTCGAGTAAACGTTTAGCTTCATTTTCATCATTTATTTGATCACACTTCATCTGTAGGTTCTTTACCTGACCCCGTGGTTGCGAATACATCTTCTGGAATCGCAAAGTTTGATGGATATCTTGATCGTCTATCGTCTTACAGAGGAGGACGTATAGCATTCCATCGTGGCTTGTTTTGAGTCTTGTGCTTCTTTACTTTTTCTTGTAAAATCTTTCAAAGCGAGAAAAATATCTTTAAAATGTTTTTAAAGAAATGCACAGTTTTATTTGTTACTTGTTTCGGTTTATAATTGTTGTGCTTGGTTAGTTCGATTTTTGTTCTCAATAAAATCTGGAAAAGTCAAGCATCCCGATTTCTCCTATCCGCTACCTTACAATTAAAGAACGAGTGCTGATTGAGCAAATGTCGAACCTAACCGTTCTATTAGTAGTAAGGGTCCTTTTGTTTCCAGTAAAGTTATAACCTATACAGCAGTCAATTTATTTCAATATCAGAAATAGTACCTCATTCGTGAAAATGATAGATGCGAAACAAATTTCGAAATAACCAAAAATTAATTAGTATTGGAGCAGTTCCAGCATCTGTAGATCTTCATGGTCTATTAAACGTCAGTGTGTGAGTGATTTCAAGTTATGATACCCTAAACCCACCGAACTCCGCTCAAGCCAAGTGAACTTTGTGGTAGACAAACACTGTGTGCGTGGGTTTTCTCAGAGTTCTCCCGTTTCCCTAACTTTCTTCATTCCACCAGTTCATTCATTTCTCATTATCACCGTCTCTTTTAGCCTAGCCGGTATAATCGTGGGACGTAAAATCGAAAGATTTTATTTGTATTTTACCTAAACCCACCGAAGAGATGACCAAATTTAACCAACATGTAAACGCAATAAAAGTAAGAGGTCATATAAATTATTAGCTTTGTCATTGACTTTTACTTTCAGTCTGCCTATCCTTATGAAAAGTGTGAGAGCTGTGTCTAATCTATTAAAATGTAATCCCTATTTTCCCAGCATTCTACACGGCTTCATACTCAGCAGTTTGGGAATACTAGTACGACGATTAATGTAACTACTACTACTAAATGTGCGAATTGTTTCTAAGGAAGTCATGATATGGTGTCGTACGCTGTCGTGTATTAAAAAGTTATTTTCTCGTCATAATTTATGTTTTGTTACTTATTATCTTATCATTTTGTTGACATATCATGTTTGAAATTAAAATAATTTTGTTTTGTTTTGATTAATGTCATATGTTTCTAAAAATCTATATTTGAACTTCACTTTTTAAGCGTTTTATTTTAAAATTTCTGACGTGGAATACATATCGGCTATTAGCCTTACTGTACGGAAAAAGTAGTCTTGCAGATGACGTTACTATTAAATTTCCAGTGACGAATCAATCAATCAAGCGATACATTTCTAGCGTACTCTTAGAAAATTAATCAAAATTATGATTTCTTAAATAAATTAGTTCACGCAAAAAGGACTTCAGTCACCAATTGGCGAGATTGAGTTAACATCGGATGTTTTGTTCCTATTGGGTACACCAGTATTTCTATGCATAAGAACTTCAGTTTCATTGGTCTAACATTTTAAAAACAGATGTGAACTTCGATTATTCTAGGCACTATGGACTTTACTCAGTGACTGAAGCCCTTTTTGCATGGACAATTATATATATATATATATATATATATATATATATATATATATATATATATATTCTTTTGTTTTTTTATGTTAGTGGCAATAGCTATTGATTTCGTCCCATTCGGTTGATAGACCTACAATGTCTGAAACTTGGCAAAAAGAACGTCTTAACACAGTTTTGTGTAAAAAAAAAAAAAAAAAAAAGAGAGAGAGAGAAACAAATTAATAACAAAATGAAATTACATGCTTACAATTCTTTGTCTATAATTTACGTGCAAGAAGGGCTTCAGTTTACCGGGGAAACCGTTTCTCTAGCACGGAAATGAGCATAAAAATGGTTTTCCTATACACCATTTGATTAATATAATTTTTACCTACAAGGAATAAAAAAAAGTGGTTCATCTTAATTTTATAGTTTTGAAACTACAATGTTTTCGCAAAACAAAGTTTGTTTGACTAAAGCCCTTTTTGCATTCACTGTTGCAAATTTAAAATTTGATTATTAATTCTTACTTTAATAATTTCTCCTACCGTAACTCTAGTCAGTGCAATCAACAAGTACAATGAAGAAGTGTACCTCTCTACAGACCTGTTTGCCATGCAACTTCGTCAGGAAGAGTTTATACCAACGGAGTATTGAAAATCGTTTTCGTTCATCACATGATTGCGTGCATTTGAAGTGACGCTTCATGTATATGTTTCTACAGTGTTGCTATTATCTATTCCAGGCAACCTGATAGGAAACTCCCCTCCCTCCCCCCATTCTCCAGTACGGAGGGAAAAGCAAACCGTTGACCTTCACAGTGAGGGAAGCTTTTCTAATGAACAGAATCGTGTACACACTAAATTCGTACGTCAATTCGCTCGCATCTGATGGTGAGAACGCGATGCTGTTTTTACCTGTCAACCCCGAATAACAAACAATTACTGTTTTTAATTTTTGTCTTTAAGAAAAGTATTTTTTACTATTTATGTATTAAAGTTTTGGCTTTAATCCTATTTATTAAGGGGCGCGGTGGCTCAGTGGTAGAGCGTTCACCTCCGGTGCTTGGGGTCCATGGCTCGACCCCAGCTCGCGCCGTGTGGACTTTGTGGTGGATAAACACCGTGCTCGTGGGTATTTTCGGTGTTCTCCCGTTTCCTCCCACTTTCTTCATTTCACCATTTCACTCATTTCTCATTATCACCGTCTCCTTTAGCCTAACCGGCATAATCGTGGGACGTTAAACTTAAAGATTTCATTTCATTTCATTTTCCTATTTATTAAGTTGCATTTCTAAAGCAGATTTCAGATGAGAAGCGGCATGGCCTTGAGTTGGCTTTACGCGGCGTCCAATTGGCTTTGAGCGGTGTTGACAATTCGCGACAAGCAGTTCTGCACGCTGACTTCTCGCGCTACTGCGAATCTTGACAATAGCAGAGGCGCTTATTAGAAATATTGTATTAGCACATTAACTGCTCACTTTACGAAGTAGAGAAAAGAATTACGAATACATACGTGAAAACTACATCTTTTTATGACAAGTGGTTGTCATGATACACGCTTTGAAAGGTTTCCATATAAAGCAATTAGTAAAACGAGCGTTGAGTCCCGTCTAATTTCCAGTGGATTTTTCTTCGATTTGGAAATGGAACTCAACTTTTATTAAAGGATAATCAGGGGTGTAACTAACAGGTTGTTCTAGGGGAACATTACTTTCAGGGGGAGGAAAGCTTTTCACACATTAAAAACAGAACAAATGACCTCTTTCAGAATATGAAAGCATTTTAACTCACCATGTATACTATACACATATTATGTTTTCTCGATGCTACCTTAACAAAAGACGGATCTTGACAGTACTGAAGTTGTAAAGCGGATTGTAAGAGATAAATCAATAAGCTATTCATAAGAAAACAAATGCTGTTTTTAGCAGTCTGTTTATCCGACTTTGTGTTTATGTAGGTTAAAATAATAAAAAGGAAAAAACTCGAAAAAATATCAACTCAGATATTATTATGCAATAATATAGTAGTGAGAGATCTTGGGGGACTGAGGGAGCCAGGGCCCCTCATTTTATTTGTAAATGTGTAATTTGAATGCAATTTGTCTTAAAATCATCATATATACTTTCTGCATCTGAATGCACCCCCCCCCAATTTACAGAGAAATCAGCGTCCTTGTAATTAGGTACAGAAACTGTATTGATGATGTTTTCTTTTTTCTTTTTTTAAAAATATTATTTTATTATAAACGTTCCTAATTTGCATTAACTATTAAATAAGTTTACTAAACATATACTAGATGAATCTCATTTCGGGGCTGGAAATAGTTTGGAAAGTCAAGGCCCTCTTTTCCCCCGTTTCTACACCCTTGAGAATAGTAAGCGATCGAATTAAATAACAAGCCTCTGCAATTTGATTCATATATATATATATATATATATATATATATATATATATATATATATATATATAATATTCGATTCCCGGCGGGAGCTCATGTGGAAGAACAGAAGGTATGGGACATTCATAATATTGTTTTGAAATTGCCTTCATGCAAGATTCTTCCTTATTCGACAGAAGAAACGCAGTATGATTTTTTTTCTTCGTTTCAATACCTTACGTATGTGTGGCCAATTACGTACTCCTTCTTTACTCCTCTAGCAGGGATGCAAAAGCACCAGGCGTCTGAGTGGTGTCATAAATTATTGTAACCCAAAACAAACTCGACCATATCGTGTTGCTTACGAATCAGATGGATTGTTGTTGTGAGACCTACATCAAGTATAAGAGTATGTTATTATAGGAACAGACATGGAAGCAAAGGAGCTGATTGTGTGTGTTAGGAACGCAACTTCTCTTCTTCTAGCATAAACAGAATTCATCAGTGTCTAGGTTGCTTTCTTTCGTGGTAGTTCATTTGTTCTCCAAAATTATAGTTGACAATGTCTTTAAGGAAACCGAATACAAGTGCGGAATTTTCTTAAAAAAAAAAAAAAAAAAAAAAAAGTGCTACGAAGTGAAGCTCGAAGAATTATTTTTTGTGTTTACAATTTTTGGAACTCATAATCAAAAATTTACAAGAGTCAGATTCAGACAATGGCGAAATATTAATTGACATAGACGATAGTGAAAGTAGTGTTGAAGACGAACGTTTAGCAGTTCCACTGGAATAAGTTAATAGGTAGGTTATTCAGTTGCTATATATACTTCTAGGATACACAGCCAAAATCTTTGAGTTTGCTGGAATAGTATATTTACATTGTGAATAATGTTGCCAATGTATGTGTAATAATCTCAACTAGAGGAAGAGCGAGAAGGGAAAGGGGAGTCCGAAATCCGGCAACACCGCGCGGAATATCGCACAGCATTGGCTACTGCCCGTGATGCTTTACATCTGAAAAACACAATAGAAATAAGAACTAATTCGTTATATAGTTAATTTTCATCATTGTTTCACTTAAGAATCGGGAGAGAAAGCAAACCAATCCTGTCGACATTCTATCTTTATTTACAATTTCAAGGAAGAAAATGGGGGCCGCGGTGGCTCAGTGGTAGAGCGTTCACCTCTGATGCTTGGGGTCCCGGGTTCGATCCCAGCCCCCGTGTGCGTGGGTTTTCTCGGGGCTCTCCCGTTTCCTCCCACTTTCTTCATTCCACCATTTCATTCATCACTCATCATCACCGTCTCCTTTAGCCTAACCGGCATAATCGTGGAACGTAAAACTCAAAGATTTCATTTCAAGAAAGATAATCTGGCTGTCTGAGTATCAAGTGCGCAGACTATCAACCTGTGCAAATATTGTATGAATTTAGCGTGTATGGTAACTATATTATATATAGTGTGGGTGAAATTAGTGCATATTAAATTGTATTTTGTATCCATTATATTTTGTATAGTTTATATTATCTGAAACAAATTTTAGTCCATATTAGATTGTAAATAATTGCGTATTTAGTGCTTTGTGAAGCGACAATTCATGATGCTTACACTAATTCTGTTATAAAACATGAGCCCGGGAAAGCGTTATGAAGTAGTGAGAAGCGTTGAATTTTGAATATATTCCATGCTTTAAGAGAGCAACACCCTAATTTAACTGTTGAAGAATTTGCCGACATGACTGGGAAACAGATAAGTGTAGGAAAGGCAACTGTTTATAGAAGTAGGCAACCCACAAACGCCCAAGACCAGTTTTATTCGTTAGCAACTGAATTGAACAATACCGTGTTACATCGAAAACCTGAGAAGAAAACTAAACGAAATTCGTACAACAAGAGAACGGGTAATGTGCCTGAAGTGGAACAACGGGGGTTTGGCTAAATGAATGATAAAGCCCACGTAACGTAGTGAAAAATAAAGTGGGTCACTGGTGGCACAAGGGGCGTTTGTGGGTTACGCGTACAAGTATTTCCCCTCTCGGAAAACTATGACGACTTCACGAAATCGGCAATTCGATTAAAGGTATACCAGGTCTTTTCCCGTAATGAATTGTCAACGTTAAATAAAATTCTGATAGCTATAAATATCGATGATGAAGTGCCCTGCTTTTCTCACTCAACTCTCCATAGACTGTTGAAAATAATGAAATTCAAGTATGTATAGCGCAATAAAAGGTCTGTTGTAGTTGATAGGGATACCATAGTATTACGGAGGAGAAAATATATCCGTTTAATTAAGAAGTACAGAGCAGCGGGTAGGAAAATCTACTATCTTGATGAGACACGGGTAAATGTTTCTCATACCGTGTCAAGAGTAATGGTAGATGAAACTGAATTCTAGTAAACAAGCCTTTCTTTCTGGACTCTCCACTGGACTTAAGAACTCAACCAGTAAAGGTAAAATATTACCTTGGTTTCAAAACATACTTCCACATCTAGAACCCAACTGCGTGATAGTCATGGATAACGCATCTTATCACACTGTAAAGGTAGATCGGGTTCCCACCATGTCCTGGGCAAAAAATAAAATAAAAGAATGGCTTCAAAATAAAAGCATTTCTTATGATGATACGTTCGTTAAAACTGAGTTAATTAGTCTTATACCTCCTGTAGACAAAAGTGAATGCTACAAGTATAAAGTGGACAAAATGGCGGCCTCTTCAGGTAGGGAAGTTTTCAGAATACCCCCCACTACTGTACATTTAATAAAATTGAACTGATTTGGAGTCAAGTAAAGGGACACGTGGCACGAAACAATAAACGTTTTACACTTAGTGAAGTGAATACTCTTTTGGAGGAAGGGTTAGAAATGGTAACAAGTGAAAAGTGGAAAGATTGTGTGCAACATGTAGTGGAGATGGAAGAAACGAAATATTGAAAATTCGACAGGATAACTGACGAAGTTACAGAAAAATCGTTATTAACCTTGGAGACAACAGTGACGACTCTGGCGATAGTGGCCAAAGTATGAATACAGAACCTCTGAAGAGCAGCAACTAATAAGGTATGTTGCAAAATGATACGAACGATCCAAATATGTGGCATAACTTTAGTAAGTGCACGTCACGGATGGAATACGTGATATGTAGAGATGTATAAAGAGGATATGTTTAAAGACCATGGATAGTTCATGCATTTCCACGGCTAACCAAATTGAAAACAAAAAACAATCAAAACAACATGATAATGACTGTTGCAAAATGATACGACCGCAATACAAAAGCTAGTTCTAAAAGACAATAAATGAGCCACTGCATAAGACCAGCTTGAACACTCGATTAAACATGATGTTTACCAGCGTTTGCAGAAGAGTCACACCAATTTGATTCCATGCAGCGATGATTTAATTTCCCTATAACCTTTTACCAATTGTGCGTAACTCAAAATTAACGTGACCATTGTTCTTCTGATTAAATTTGCGCCTTAAATCATGTATCACATGACCCTATTCCTATTTTAAAAACTTAACTTTAATTCAAAATGGCGGATTTCAAGATGGCCGCCGTCAGGTATACCCTTACTATATGACTTCCCCCTAGTCCTAATATATACCCATGTATTTGTTATTCACCTTTTGTCGTTACAAGAGGTCTTACAGAGCTTTTACCTCCAACTGCATGAAGACTATTCTGTACTTCCATGTGATGTTCTGGTAGCTGTATCTCCTAAACCCTGGAGCTTCGCACCTACAACTTCACTGAAATACTAACCACATTTAGTACTACTTTCTCATGTGTGTCTCAGTCAGCAACTCGATTCACCTAAACGTAAGCTTTACTTGTAAGTCACAGAGCCCAAAACAGGCTAAGCCAGGTAGTAGGGAAGCCAAGACTCCCGCAGTAGACCAGAGCCTTTGAGGTTGGGTTTCTCCTAGTGCTCCAGGCAAGCAAGTGGAACGGAGACTAATCGAAGACAGGTGTCTGTCCGCTGGATGCTCTTCAATATATAAGCGATACGGTCGGCAGTGGGCTCTGCTGCTTCCATGTTGTCATGTGACTTGTAGTTGGTTTGGTAGTCCGTTGTCTGCTTCTTGTAACAATCCCAAGTGACGTGTAGTGTTCCAAAGTAAAAACCTATGGTTGATGTTTACAAACAGAAGCAGGTGTCATTATTCACTAACACTAGCACGTTATTCATTACAATATTCTTTCTTAATAATACACATTAAGATTGTGCTGGATATTAAGATATAGCAAACATGTTCATAGTGTAATTATTAAGGATCTCTACATTTTCATAATAATAATAATAATAATAATATTCACCCAGAAATCTATTTCAAACGCACTCATAAATGTATATTATTATTATTATTATTATTATTATTATTATTATTATTATTATTATTATTATTATTATTATTATTATTTTAGAAGTTGGAACAGAAATTTTTCTTCAGTGAGACAGATGCGAGGTTTTAATCTGAAACATAGTACTCTTTAAAAATTTCAATAGTAATTTCAATAGAGGAAAATTAATACATGGTACCTCTTTTGCGAGCGACACTGGATATAGTACATCGTATTCTAAAGTTTAGTTAAAATAATTAGATCAGTCAACACGATTGTTTCTAGTTAATATTATTATGGCACTTACTCACCTATAAAATATTAAAAAATGATAAAAGTCCTTTCGAGTCCTCAGAGTAAAAATTATTATGTAGAAGTGCAAGTTTTTCTGACTTCTGCATACTACCATCCGACTATTTTGTTATGCTCGTTTTTGAAACTGGCTACCCGTGCATCTGAAACAACGTTGTAGCAGCTGACTACAGAGGAACACACTGTAAACATATATAACAGCTTAGTTATTCAAAAATTTTATGTAACACAGGACAAGTCATACACAAAGTTTTCGAATGCACTTTAATTAAAAAGAGTTTTAATTCTCGACATCTTCTGTCGTGTACGAAGTATATCTAATCTCCAGCAAACATGGATATTCAGTGCTAGAAAACTTCACCTGTGATGGAAGAGTTTCCATTAAAATGCCCAAACCATGTGAGTGATTGGACGATAAAAGTGGTTTGGGGCAAGACATTATCTGAATATTTGTATATCAATTAGTTTTCCTGGTTGTTTCTAACACTTTATTTGATAAAAGGTTGTATAACTAATAGGATACTATCTTTTTCAGTTAAAATACCGTATATAGTATTTCATATTTTATTAACTAAATTGACAAGATTAACGCAAGTAGGTACTAGTCCTTTTCACTCTTAAACAACGAAAGCGTAAGAAGAGATTTGATTCCTTGCTCATGAACATCTGTCTGGAAAATTGTATCATCGGATTATTTAATAACAAATTTGCAAAACAAATAAATAGAAAGGATAATATTATCATAGTAATGAAAAATAAGGCTTGTTTTGCAAAAGTTATTAAAACTTGGGATTAATGACAACTTATAGTTTTAATTCCACGCATGTTATTATATGTATTATTACTCTTAGAAAGATAATAAAAACTACAAGCATATGCTACGATATTTAAAGGGATACGCAACTGTAATATTAATTGTTTTGAATTGCAATTAAAACGCGGTTCCTGTAGCTTTCTTAATTCCACTGGAAGACAAATAACCAATACGTACTCACGCAGCGGCAAATATTATGTGGCACCATTTTTTTTAAAAATAAAATAAGCAGTAATACATACAAAAACTTTACATTTCCAAATGAAACTATATAGATTAAGGGATCATTTCAAAAAATTGGGGGTCAACTGTTCCCTCTTGCTTCCCTAATTGCCGACCCTGCATATGAGGCTGTTTCTCAAGTTCTCTGAATTCATAAATTCTTCCATAAAAATTCACTTATGTTTATGATATAAGGTGCTCAGAATAAAGAGCATAAACCGCATGCGATGTTAATCTAAAGACATTATTTTGGAATTCGACCTTGGATAATCGCACGAGCAAACAAGGCATCATTCATCGGTCCGAGAACATGTGGTTCGGTTTCCACTTTAAGATGCAGATTCGCATTCTATATCTTAACGACGCTGGAAAGAAACATAAAACCTTTCAACTTGCAGAGATCTCAGACAACAAACAACGCCTTAAAGCTATTTTTGTACCTCAAATACGTTAATGTGACGATATAAGCCTGTTGTTCTCTATGGTTGTGAAACGTGGTCGCTTTCTCTGAGGGAGGAACGTAAACTGAAAGTATTTGAGAACTGGATTCTAAGACGAAATTTTGGACTCAAGAAGAACGGCAATGGGGAATGCCGGAAACTTCATAACGAGGAACTGCACAGTTTATACAGTTTACCAAACATTGTTAGGGTCATCTAGTCTAGAAGGCTCAGGTGGGTAGGTCATGTAGCCTATATGGAAGAAAGTAGGAACACTTTCAAAGTTTTAACTTGTATTCCAATCGGAGAACGACCATTAGGAAGACCTAGGCGCAGATAGGAAGACAATGTTAAGATGGATCTCGCAAGAATTGGAATACAAAGTAGAAGCTGGATCTAGTTGGTTAAGGATAGAAGTCAATGGAGAGCTTTTGTGAACGCAACATTGAAGCTCTAGGCTCCATAGGCCATAAAGTCAATTACTTAGTTTTTTAGATCCCTCTTCTTTCGGCAAAGAATCCGTTTCTGAGTAATGACAAAGGTGTACGGTTATATAGGAGACTTTTGATTAGTCGGGTATTATAGTTTTTTTTTTTTAATGATGCATGTGGAGCGAACATTTTATTTGCACCAACATAATGGAATTTTATTTCCAACTAGTGTCCAAACGAACTACATTTAGCTCAAATAAGGTAAAGTGGCAACCTCGATTGATAGCGTTGAATGATTAACTATCCAGGTGTCCACGCAATATCATCTCTTCGTCATGAACATGTCATTAGTTACAAAATCAATTACATAACACAAGATCTAAAGATCTTTATCATTTTTCGTGAAAGTATAGCTGCTCTTTCAGCCGTTACAGAAAAATATATAATTATACTAATATTTCAACATTTTCTAACACTACGCCGAATTAGGTCATTCCTTGCTATGTATGCATTTTCTTTTCTTTTTTTTTCTTTTTAAACAATAACACTGCTATTGTTTTATTGTATAACAGGAAACTGTAATTTCGTCATAGTATAGTGTGCCCGTAAAGTCGCGCAACCCGAAGTTTGATTCTGTATATCTTTTGATCAAAGAATGATAAAGACCTGAGACTTGAAACAAATATAAATATGTTCTATGTACACTCATGTCCAAAATTGTTGCCGAATGTCTATAAATATGTTGTTGTAGGAATATAATTTGATAACGAATTTTCCTGGTATTTCTTGTAATGTTAGTACAGTAAAACCTCTCTAAAGCGGACAGCCGTGGGGAATCAAAAATTGTCCGCTATAGAGAGGTGTCCGCCTTAAAGAGGTTTCAATATTTTCTTACGTAAATTAGTAATCAAGGTGATATGTAATTAGAAAAAAAATATTTTTGCATGAATCATGTATTAATGAATATTACCAAAATGTTACGATACCTGTATTATCCTCCGCCATCCAATACTCTATGTTCGAGGC
Organism: Thermobia domestica; assembly: GCF_964235325.1. Taxonomy (NCBI): domain Eukaryota; kingdom Metazoa; phylum Arthropoda; class Insecta; order Zygentoma; family Lepismatidae; genus Thermobia; species Thermobia domestica. Next base: position 187,699,159 of record NC_137468.1, on the reverse strand, counting down.
ACAACATTGAAATAAGATGCTATAGTTCTCTGCACATTACACTTATCACTACTTGCTACCTTTTCGATATGTAGGTTTAATTAATTCAATTAATTCCAGTCCAAAAGTGTCTTTTTTGAAACAAAATGCGTACCCGCGGGCAAATAATAATAATAATAATAATACCAAACTTGTCTTCTGTTGGTTAGAGATTCCAAAGGGACAGTAGCATAACATGTCATACCAAACAGAGGGCAACTGTCAATCACTTTTGTATCTAAAATAGCTTGGGTGGGAGTGGGATGCAAACAAAGGACATGAGAGTGTTGATAAACAGAGACACATCATCTGGGTTGCTGAGCAGACAGTTGAGGAAGCTCAATGTCACATTGCTTCCTTGGTGACACATACGAATTACTAAAAATGAATTTTTACTATACTTTTAAACTTATTTCTAGAGAAAGTGTCCGTAATACGGAGGTAAATAATACCTATAAAAGACCGAAAAGACTGTCCGTGTCCGTACTAGAGAGTGTCCGCTTTAGAGAGGTTTGCCAATATGTTTTTTCCTATTACAGTGTTTGGGGATTACAAAATATGTCCGTTATGGAAGGTGTCCGCTTTATAGAGGTGTCCGTTAGTAGTGATTTCATTGTATCTGTATAATTGACAAAGACATGTATGTGGCAAATTTCATGTCAAGAGAGCAGTAAATAAGAACAATAAAACGAAAATAAAACTTTCTTGTCTATTTGGCAACATTTTGTTTTACTCCTTCTAATTTTCGTATTTATAATTCTTTTCCTATGAAATTTACCACAAATATATATTTCCCGATTATACATATAGTGTCAGTGTTAAAAGTACCCTGTAAAATCATTATCAAATTATATTCTTACAAGAAGACAGTTATAGATATGGGACAATCATTTTGGACATGAGTGTACATATTTTCGAGATCATGACCAATGCTGGAACTTGTAACGTTTTTGTGTAGTAACGAAAGAAATTAACGTAAGTGTACAATACAAAATGTGCAAAATAAATAAAATTGTGCAAAACAACAAGGGAACTGGCAGAGACAATGGATTGTTCCCACACTACTGTAGAGAAACATCTTCACTCGATGGGCAAATTTCAGAAGTGTGGAGCGTGGGTGCTTGACACTAAAAACGGCGGGAACTTAGTTGCCAACCCAATATATAAACTTAAACCGCCTTATGCAGAGTCGTTTTGAAGTATGATTAGCGTCAACTAAAGGCCTGACTACTGCAGGAAACATATGTTAGTCGAACTCTTTAGTATGGCTCTAATCACGCGTCAGAACGACTCTGCATGAGGCCCAAAATGTTTAAACGTCAGTTGCAAAACGTGATAAGTATCAAAATCATATATTCTGTGTTGAATAAATATGTAGTAAAATCAGATTGCAAAAGAAAAAAATAGTTACAATAGTACTCAGATAAACAAACAAAATTGTGAAGTTTCTTCAGTTTGACAGTTTTTTACGCAGTTCACTTGAAACAATCAAAAAGATTACTTTTTCTTTGTCTACTTTCTGGAATAAATCTTTTTCTATAAACATAAAATTAAAGAAAACAAATGGTCTTCACTTATCGTAGGTCTTAGTTTAACAATTTTCAATTTAGAAAATGCTTTCTCACATCCGACTTGAGTACATGGGAGGGTAAGAACAAATCTGAATGCAGGTTAGAAATTACTAAACAAATTCCGCAACCTTTTTGATAGGAAGACTCAAAAAAGCATTAGCGATCGCGAAAATTCGACCAAAGCATACAGGTCCTGCGCCTCGTGATCCCTGCGGGACCCCTCGGGCCCTTGGCGATCGCCAAGTAGCCCACGTGGCCAGTCCGGCACTGGCTTTGAGGTGATATTTGGTAAGCATATCGATCCCCGTCGTTATTAACGCTTCTACACCGACTTTGTGTGCATGACGAAGAACTGTTATTGCTTGAACGTTAGAGGATATGAGACACGTTTTAATTGACACGGAAGTCATTTACGAAAATCTTGAATTGCTACCAAACTCCGTATTTTGTGAACCTCATCGCGTCTACTTATATCCCATGTTGTAATTGGACTTCATGAATCCACAGATTCAGAATAAGTCAGAAGTAGTTCCTATAAATAAGATAGGTTCTTTATTAATTAAACGTGACATCGAATGAAATTGCAGAGCTCCTTCATGGCTAAGCAGTTAGCGTACGCGCCTTTGGCGCGGGAGGCCCGGGTTCGATTACCGGCGCGAGCTCATGTGGTTCGGATTCCACGTTAATCAGTAGGTCCACGTCTCATATAGCCTCGCTGCTGAAAAGGGACGTTAAACTCAAAATCAACTCAACTCAACTCGAATGAAATTGCCAGAGAAGAAATAAATCCAAATCACAGAAAATCACTACTTACAGATAATATTTATTTGGGCATGAAAACGTCTCAGCAACAGTAGTTTGAGTTATGAAGTACTAGCAGAATACCAGTTTTTCGCAAGTGGAGAATATGTCTTATTTTGGACACTAAGGGCTGAATTTGGATTTGAACGGTATCTGAAGTGTCACTGTTCATCTAAGCGACCCCGAAAACTATGGATTCGGCACTAATAGGTCATTGTCGACCGTTTTTAAATATCTTTCCCCTCCACCCTAAATTACACGGTCAGGGTGAAATGATTAAAAAAATCATCGCAGGCCGAAACTTTATCTATGTTGAAAATTTGATCAAGATCGGTCGAGTGGTCCAGGAGGTGCAAAGTGGCAAATATAGTGATTTTCATTTATATATATATATATTAACATGTTGGCTACCAACGTCCCATATATAGGACACAGCGGATTTTACGAGGGACCGATTCATAGACATAAACCGCCACTATAGACCGGTCATAAGAAAATTACCTTACCCACAGACCATCTGCTAGAACGAGCCCGAGCGTCTCACATATGGGACGCTGGTCCTTGGCGAAAACCAATTCGTCCCAAATATATATATATATATATATATATATATATATATATATATATATATATATATATATATATATATTTGTGTCGGTAGCGAACGTGTTAACAATAGCTTAATTATTAGAAAGTTATAGAACGTGCATCCAAAAACCACATGCTTGATAACTAATAAACAAAATAGTCAACATTATTTATTTTATATTTCCTGACATGAACTCAAGTTATGTAATCCACGATTATCGAAACTAATGAGGACCTGACCGACTTCTGATAATCGGGAGCCGTACAAAGAAAGAAAAAAAACGATCTCCGGACAGCGGTATATTGTACAAATATACGGTATCCTCTTGCTTACTATATCTAGAAGTCAGTACGGAGCATACGTTATCCGTATGCTACATAGGCACTGCCCTTAGATGTTACATCATGCCATTGCAGGATGTCTGACATCTAACAGTTTTCCGTATATCACATGCATATACTTATGTTACATTCCTCAGCTATATGTTATATACGTCCATTTGTATGTGAGTTCCTGACCGCCTACATTGTTTCATACGGAAAGTACGTATAGATGGAACACTTATACAGAAAGTATTACAAAACATGCGTTTTCAGTTATACATATGCTGTACGTGAAGTCCAAAAACTACAGGAATTACGCATGTAACCTATCTTTTTATGTACTTCACCTACATTTTTTTCTCAGTGTATAATACAAATTTTCTGAAAAATGAAAGATAGTAGCGAAGGTATGAGGTACAGTATAATAATTAAATAGACTTATGTTAATTGTTACACAGCACGTTAAATCGTTCCACTGTACATTGTAAAGAAAAAAAGCAAAACAGAATTTTAAAAAAAGCAAAAAGCTCACAAAACAGTATTTTTGAAAATTGCATTATAAAGTAGTTCTTAAGTTTCACACCAGCACATCTGGTTGCAAAACTGTTCCATTACTACTTGCGGAGACGTGAAGGTTTATAAGGAACAAAACAGGAGAAGAAATAACTACATTTTCCGAGTATAATAGCTGGAGTAAATCGATAGCCTTGAGTGTTAGGAGGTCCATCAACTTGGAGTGCGGAATCGGCAAATTACATATTAAACATGATCATAATTTTGTACACATTTTGTACAATTTTGTACATCTTTGAAAAAATTTTGTACACCCCTGTGTTTCCAGTAATTTTCAATCAAAATTCCGGACTCCAAGTTGACGTTCGAGTGCGGAATCACCAGATCCGAGATTTAAGTAGCTAAAAATAATCTGCGAATTTTGTACAATTTTGTACACCTTTAAAATAATTTTGTACACCCCTGTGTTCCGAGAAAATTACCGTCAAAGTTTGGAACTCGACCATCAACTTGGAGTGCGGAATTCTCAAATCGAAAAATTAACTATCCAAAAAGTATCTACGAATTTTGTACATTTTTGTACACCTTTTAAAAAATTCTGTACACCCCTGTGTTTCGAAAAAAATATGGCCTTCTACTTACGGATGCCACCATAAGCAAACCATTAAGTTGGAGTGCCGATTGGCAATATATGACATATGATTACCGCATTTGATTCAATATATGCCGTAAAAGTTTGTACACCTTCCGTAGAATTTTGTACACCATCCAAATAATTTTGTACACCCCTGTGTTCCGAGAATATTACCGTCAAAGTTTCGAACTCAACCATCAACTTGGAGTGCGGAATCTTCATATCGAAGAATTAACTAGCCAAAAATCTTATACAAATTATGTACACTTTTGTATACCTTTTAGAAATTTTTGGACACCCCTGAATTTCGAAAAAAAATGACCAACTTATGAATGCTACCATAAGCAAACCATTAAATTACATTGTCGATTAGCAATATACAACGTAAAATTAATGCATAAGATGCAACATATGCCGAGAAATTTTATACACTTTCCGTAGAATTTTGTACAGCATTCAAATAATTTTGTATACCCCTGTGTTTCCAGAAAATTAGCTCCAAAATTTCGAACTCAACCATCAACTTGGAGTGCGGAATCTTCATATCGAAAAATTTAGAAGCCAAAAATAATCTGCGAAATTTGTACACTTTTTAAACATCTTTTAAAAAATTGTACATCCCTGAATTTCGAAAAAAATGGCCTTCAACTTACGGATCCTACGATAAGCAAACCATTAAGTTGGAGTGCCGGTTAGCAATATATGACATATAATTAGCGGGTATGATTGAATATATCACGTAAAATTTTGTACACCTTACGTAGAATTTTGTACATCATTCAAATAATTATGTTCACTCCTGTGTTTCCAGAAAATTAGCTATAAAATTTCGAACTCAACCATCAACTTGGAGTGCGGAATCTTCGTATCGAAGATTTAAGTAGACACAAATAATCTTCGAATTTTGTACACTTTTCAAAAATTTTGTATATCCCTGTATTTTGAAACAGTTGGCATCAAATATGGATTCTACCATATGCAAATCCAACTTTTAGTGCCACTTAGTAATATCAGACATACAATTAGCGGATATAATTGTACATGTCAAGTAGAATTTTGTACACCTCCAGTAAAATTTTGTATACCACTCAAATATTTTTGTGAACCATTGGGTTTCGAGAAAATTAGCTCCAAACTTTCGAACTTAACCACGAACTTGCAGTGCGGAATCATCATGTAGAATATTTAATTATGCAAAAATAATGTACGAATTTTGTACACTTTTGTACACTATTAAAAAATTTTGTATGCCCCTGTATTTCGAGAAAATGGGAGTTGAACTTACGGTTTCCGCTTTAAGCAAACCATCAACTTGGAGTATCGATAAGCAATATAAGACATACAAGTAGCGGATGTGATAGTACATGTACCGTAGAATTTTTTACACTTCTCGTAGAAATTTGCACACCACTCTAATAATTTTGTACACACATTTGATTGAAAAAAAAAATAGCTCCAAAATTTCGAACTCAACAATCAGCTTGGTATGCGGAATCATCATATCGAAGATTTAAGTAGACAAAAGTAATCTACGAATTTTGTACACTTTGTACACCTTTCAAAAAATTTGGTTAACCCCTGTATTTGGAAAAATTTGGCTTTAAACTTACCGATTTTATCATAACCAAACGATCATGTTGTAGTGACGATTCGCAATATCAGACATTTAATTAGCGGATATTATTGTAGATGTTCCGTGGAATTTTGTACACCTTCCGCAGAATTTTGTACACCTCTGTGTTTCGAGAAAATTAGCTCCAAAATTTCAAACTCAACGATCAGCTTGGGGTGTGGAATCTTCATACTGAATACTTAAGTAGAAAAAATAATCAACGAAATTTGTAGTCATGTACATCCTTTAAACATTTTGTGCAACCTTATATTTCGAGACAATTGCTCTTAAACTTACGCTATCAATCATATCAAACCATCAACTTGGAGTGACTAATCGCTATATCGGGCGTATAGGTATTAGATATTATTGCACATATTCCGTAGAATTTTTACATCTTTAAAATAATTTTGAACACCCCTGGATTTTGAGAAGAATAATTCAATATTATACACTGAACCATCAACTTGGACTTTGTACTTTGACTTTGTACTTAGGTTTGTAGTATAAACTTGTAGATAGCTAATAAACCTTCAAAATTATGGGAGGCAAAATATTGAGAAGATATATGTTACAATATAAGGAACAACACTAAAACAAGTATCAGTAATACTATACGCTGTTAGTTTTCCTATTGCTAATAATAATATTAATAGGAACTAGTAAATCTACACATAAGTTGCCTCACACAAAGTCGAAAGTAGACACGCTGTCATTGTCTCTGGATGTAAACTATTATCGTTCTCATTCTTTTTCAAGCAACGTTAAAAACAGAAGTGGCTGTTTTCTGCAATTTCCTGTTTAATAGAGGATTACTAAAGGAGATGGAACTATTCTTGAGTCGTTTAAACGATTGGAGAAAAACAGCTTCTTTCTATCTATTATAGTTTTTGATTTTTGAAGGTCAATATTGAAACCAGAAGTAGTGAATTTCTACCGCTTCATTTTAAAGTAGAGAGATATGGGAAACGATTATATGCCTCCTTAAGATGTCAAATCGATTCCAGGAGACAGCTTCTCGCTATTTTTTACCGTTTCTGTTCTATGAAGATAACATTGAAACCAGATTTTAATTTTTACTACTTTCGGTTTCAATAGAGGATTACCGAAGAAGATGGGAGCTATCCCTGATACAATTAAGCGATTGCAAAAACCACTTGTTTCTATGTTTTACCGTTTTTGGTCAATGTAGATCAATATTGAAGTGGAAGTAATAAATTTTTACCACTTCCAGTTATAGCAGAGAGATACGGAAAAAAATATACATTTTCTGAACACGTGTAATCATAAAAAAAGAACAAAAGAAACCTCACTGACTTTCATTGTTTGTTCTATGAAGATCGAAGGAGACGGAAGCTATTTCTTAGATACTTAATCGGTTCTACCGCTTCTTTCTATCTTTTCTAGTCAGTCTATCTTTTCTAGTCTATCTAGTCATTTAATTGTTTTCAGAATATATATTCATGATAAAAGTCTTATTGTCTAAATTTTTCAAATAAAAACTAATTTTGTAGGGACAGTGTAAGCGTATAAAATTGTCTTTTGTCTGTTCTGTGTCTCTTTATGTTTCCAAGAAACCTATTGCTTTGATATGTTATAACTATTGAATTAACTCATACTTTCCGATGAAGATATGTTGGCTACTATTGTTGGCTCATTCATTCGGACTATCTGGTGTAGGCGAATTTCCAATCCCGTACTTGAAGCGCGTTCTCTGTGAATGAGAACTTATTTTCAGGCCTACAAATGTGGCAGCTCACTAATCAGTTTACGTTGTACATTAGTGCCGAACGAAGTGAGCTCATAAGATAACTCGATCTGCATTTGCGCTTTTGTCAGTACTACGCTACAAGCCTCAATTTTGATTTTTTTGACTTCAAATTTTTAGGGTGGACTCGTGAGATAGTTTTTGCTGTATATTTTGGCGGCGATCTGATGAACGGAAGTGGTTGGAATCCACTATAACTTCCTATTTCAATATTAATCCATAGACCACAAACGGTAAAAGATAGAAAGAAGCGGTAGAACCGATTAAGTATCTAAGAAATAGCTTCCGTCTCCTTCGATCTTCATAGAACAAACAATGAAAGTCAGTGAGGTTTCTTTTGTTCTTTTTTTATGATTACACGTGTTCAGAAAATGTATAATTTTTTTCCGTATCTCTCTGCTATAACTGGAAGTGGTAGAAATTTATTACTTCCAGTTTCAATATTGATCTACATTGACCAAAAACGGTAAAACATAGAAACAAGTGGTTTTTGCAATCGCTTAATTGTATCAGGGATAGCTCCCATCTTCTTCGGTAATCCTCTATTGAAACCGAAAGTAGTAAAAATTAAAATCTGGTTTCAATGTTATCTTCATAGAACAGAAACGGTAAAAAATAGCGAGAAGTTGTTTCCTGGAATCGATTTGACATCTTAAGGAGGCATATAATCGTTTCCCATATCTCTACTTTAAAATGAAGTGGTAGAAATTCACTACTTCTGGTTTCAATATTGATCTTCAAAAATCAAAAACTATAATAGATAGAAAGAAGCTGTTTTTCTCCAATCGTTTAAACGACTCAAGAATAGTTCCCTCCTTTAGTAATCGGCGGGAGCTCATGTGGTTCGGATTCCACGTTAATCAGTAGGTCCACGTCTCATATAGCCTCGCTGCTGAACGGGACGTTAAACTCAAAATCAACTCAACTCCTTTAGTAATCCTCTATTTAAACAGGAAATTGCAGAAAACAGCCACTTCTGTTTTTAACGTTGCTTGAAAAAGAATGAGAACGATAATAGTACATCCAGAGACAATGACAGCGTGTCTACGTTCGACTTTGTGTGAGGCAACTTATGTGTAGGTTTACTAGTTCCTATTAATATTATTATTAGCAATAGGAAAACTAACAGCGTATAGTATTACTGATACTTGTTTTAGTGTTGTTCCTTATATTGTAACATATATCTTCTCAATATTTTGCCTCTCATAATTTTGAAGATTTATTAGCTACTTACAATTTTATACCACAAACCTAATCATGCATTAGTTTAGAAGAAAAAATCTTGAAGCAGCTGCGGCAAATGCTCGTTAAAATGTTCATATTTTACATTTAATGATAATATGGTTCTACATTTCTTTAATTTTGTTTCTATTCTTACTTTATTTGACCTACAGGTTTCCAAATTTTTATGTAATGTTTACATGTAATGTTTCTATATTTTGTTTATTCAGAATAATTTACAGTATTGTTAAAATACAATTCTGCTCCCTTTATTTGATTTGAAAACAAGGAACTCAAGCTGAATTCAATTCCGATTACAGTTACCTAAATCTTCGAAATGATGAGTACAAAGTCCAAGTTGATGGTTCAGTGCGTAATATTGAAGGTATTCTTCTCAAAATCCAGGGGTGTTCAAAATTATTTTAAAGATGTAAAAATTCTACGGAATATGTGCAATAATATCTAATACCTATACGCCCGATATAGCGATTAGTCACTCCAAGTTGATGGTTTGATATGATTGATAGCGTAAGTTTAAGAGCAATTGTCTCGAAATATAAGGTTGCACAAAATGTTTAAAGGATGTACATGACTACAAATTTCGTTGATTATTTTTTCTACTTAAGTATTCAGTATGAAGATTCCACACCCCAAGCTAATCGTTGAGTTTGAAATTTTGGAGCTAATTTTCTCGAAACACAGAGGTGTACAAAATTCTGCGGAAGGTGTACAAAATTCCACGGAACATCTACAATAATATCCGCTAATTAAATGTCTGATATTGCGAATCGTCACTGCAACATGATCGTTTGGTTATGATAAAATCGGTAAGTTTAAAGCCAAATTTTTCCAAATACAGGGGTTAACCAAATTTTTTGAAAGGTGTACAAAGTGTACAAAATTCGTAGATTACTTTTGTCTACTTAAATCTTCGATATGATGATTCCGCATACCAAGCTGATTGTTGAGTTCGAAATTTTGGAGCTATTTTTTCCAAACAAATATGTGTAGAAAATTATTAGAGTGATGTGCAAAATTCTACGAGAGGTGTACAAAATTGTACTCGAAATGTACAATCATATCCACTATTGTATGTCTGATATTACTAAATGACACTCCAAATTGGATTTGCTTATGGTAGAATTCATGTTTGATTTCAACTTTTTCAAAATACACGGATATACAAAATTTTTGAAAGGTGTACAAAATCCGAAGATTATTTGTGTGTACTTAAATCTTCGGAATGAAGATACCGCACTCCGAGTTGATGTTTGAGTTCGAAATTTTGGAGCTAATTTTCTGGAAACACAGGGGCGTACAAAATTATTTGAATGGTGCACAAAATTCTACTGAAGGTGCACAAAATTTTAGGGCATATATCGAATCATATTCGCTAATTATGTCATATATTGCTAATCGGCACTGCAACTTATTGGTTTGCTTATGGTAGAATCCGTAAGTGGAACATTTTTTCGAAATACAGGGGTGTCCAAAATTATTTAAAAGGTGTAAAAAAATGTACAAAATTCGTGAATTATTTTTGGCTACTTAGGTCTTCGACATGAAGATCTCACACTCCAAATTGATGGTTGAATTTGAAATTTTATGGCTAATTTTCTGGAAACACAGGGGTGAACAAAATTATTTGAATGGTGTACAAAATTCTACGTAATGTATTCAAAATTTTACGGGATACATCCAATCATATTCGCTTATTATATGTCATATCGGCACTGCAACTTATTGGTTTGCTCATGGTGGCATCCGTAACTTGAAGGCCATTTCTTTCGAAATTCAGAGGTGTACAAAATTTTTAAAAAGGTACAAACTGTAAAAAACTGTACAAAATTCGTAGATAATTTTTGGCTACTTAATTTTTCGATATGAAGACTCCGCACTCCAAGTTGATGGTTGAGTTTGAAATTTTGGAGCTAATTTTATGGAATTACAGGGGTGTACAAAATTCTACGGAAGGTGTACAAAATTTTACGGCATATATTGAATCAAGTGCGATAATTATATGTCATATATTGCCAATCGGCATTCCAACTTAATGGTTTGCTTATGGTGGCATCCGTAAGTAGAAGGTCATATTTTCGAAATACATGGGTGTACAACATTTTTTAAAAGGTGTACAAAAATGTACGAAATTCCTAGATACTTTTTGGATAGTTAATTTTTCGATTTGAGAATTCCGCACTCCAAGTTGATGGTCGAGTTCGAAACTTTGGCGGTAATTTTCTAGGGACACAGTGGTGTACAAAATTATTTTAAAGGTGTACAAAATTGTTCAAAATTTGCAGATTATTTTTAGGTACTTAAATCTCGGATCTGGTGATTCCGCACTCGAACGTCAACTTGGAGTGCGGAATTTTGATCGAAAATTACTGGAAACACAGGAGTGTACAAAATTATTTGGATGGTGTACAAAATTCTACGGCATATATTGAATCAAATGCGGTAATTGTATGTCAAATATTGCCAATTGGCATTCCAACTTAATGATTTGCTTATGGTGGCATTCGTAAGTAGAAGACTATTTTTTTTTCGAAATACAGGGGTGTACAGAATTTTTAAAAGGTGTAGAAAAATGTACAAAATTCGTAGATCCTTTTTGGATAGTTAATTTTTCGATTTGAGAATCCCACACTCCAAGTTGATGGTCGAGTTCGAAACTTTGACGGTAATTTTCTCGGAACACAGGGGTGTACAAAATTGTACAAAATATGCAGATTATTTTTAGCTACTTAAATCTAGGATCTGGTGATTTCGCACTCAAAAGTCAACTTGGAGTGCGGAATTTTGATCGAAAATAACTGGAAACACAGAGGTGTACAAAATTATTTGGATGGTGTACAAAATTCTATGGAAGGTGTACAAACTTTTACTGCATATATTGAATCAAATGCGGGAATTGTATGTCATATATTGCCAATTGGCATTCCAACTTAATGGTTTGCTTATGGTAGCATCCGTAAGTAGGCCATTTTTTCGAAGTACAGAGGTGTACAAAATTTTTTAAAAGGTGTACAAAAATGTACAAAATTCGTAGATACTTTTTGGATAGTTAATTTTTCGATTTGAGTATTCCGCACTCCAAGTTGATGGTCGAGTTCGAAACTTTGACGGTAATTTTCTCGGAACACGGGGGTGTACAAAATTTGCAGATTATTTTTAGCTACTTAAATCTCGGATCTAGTGATTCCGCACTCAAACGTCAACTTGGAGTGCGGAATTTTGATCGAAAATTACTGGAAACACAAGGGTGTACAAAATTATTTGGATGGTGTACAAAATTCTACGGAAGGTGTACAAAATTTTACGGCATATATTGAATCAAATGCGGTAATTGTATGTCATATATTGCAAATCGGCATTCCAACTTAATGGTTTGCTTATGGTGGCATTCGTAAGTAGAAGGCCATTTTATTTGGAAATACAGGGGTGTACAGAATTTTTTAAAAGGTGTACAAAAATGTACAAAATTTGTAGATACTTTTTGGATAGTTAATTTTTCGATTTAAGAATTCGAATTTTATACACCCCTGTGTTTGCAGTTATTTTCGATCAGAATTCCGCACTCCAAGTTAATGGTCGAGTTCGAAACTTTGACGGTAATTTTCTCTGAACACAGGGGTGTACAAAATTATTTTAAAGGTGTACAAAATTGTACAAAATTTGCAGATTATTTTTAGCTACTTAAATCTCGGATCTGGTGATTCCGCACTCGAACGTCAACTTGGAGTGCGGAATTTTGATCGAAAATAACTGGAAACACAGGGGTGTACAAAATTATTTGGATGGTATACAAAATTCTACGGAAGGTGTACAAACTTTTACGGCATATATTGAATCAAATGCGGTAATCATATGTCATATATTGCCAATCGGCATTCCAACTTAATGATTTGCTTATGGTGGCATCCGTAAGTAGGCCATTTTTTCGAAGTACAGAGGTGTACAAAATTTTTTAAAAGGTGTACAAAAATGTACAAAATTCGTAGATACTTTTTGGATAGTTAATTTTTCAATTTGAGTATTCCGCACTCCAAGTTGATGGTCGAGTTCGAAACTTTGGCGGTAATTTTCTCGGAACACGGGGTTGTACAACATTGTTTTAAAGGTGTACAAAATTGTACAAAATTTGCAGATTATTTTTAGCTACTTAAATCTCGGATCTGGTGATTCCGCACTCGAACGTCAACTTGGAGTGCGGAATTTTGATCGAAAATTACTGGAAACACAGGGGTGTACAAAATTTTTTCAAAGATGTACAAAATTGTACAAAATGTGTACAAAATTATGAACATGTTTAATATGTGATTTGCCAATTCCGCACTCCAAGTTGATGGACCTAGTGTTAGGACTTTATGCTAGCGATATCGGGGTCGGGCGTTCGAATCTTCTTCAATTCTTTTGAATTGTCTTTAAATTTCTTTATTTTATGCCAATTCTCGCAACACCCCCGGTTCTGCTACTACAACGTGCACCATTGAAACGTAACTCGCTCGTTTCAGCTTTTCTTTTCTTTCTTTAGGATCACCTCGGTTAACCCTAAACTCGGTTAGTCGGAGCTCGGATAATCATGCTTTTACTCTACTTTGTATGATTCTTCGACGAATTCCATATATTACATTACATTAATACATAAACATAAAATCATATATTTCACTTTACGTATTCATTAAAATAATACTTATTATTTGGTTCAGATGAGTCACGCATGAATGTCATTGATGAAAATAATAGAATACGCTTGCATTGGTTAAGCTATTGAAAAACAGCAATTTTAGGAATGGTCCCAAAAAATGGATAAAAAGATTTCAATCTTTTCCAATAATTAGTTTATATATATATATATCAGGGGCCACAAAATTTTTCAAGGTCCCCTAAATCAAGATTTCGTATCTTTTTAGGGAATAAACACACCATACTGAGTTAAGTGATAGTTTTGGTTTGGCTACACTATATGTAGTTGTCAAAATATGGGGCGTACAAGATAATGTATGATTGAATGAAATATATTGGATTTTGTGGATCAGGGTCCACAGAATATTTGAACGGTCCCTAAATCGAGTTTTTCGTATTTTTTACGGAATAAGCACATCATACTGAGTTAACTGATAGTTTGGGTTTGGCTACACTGTATGCAGTTCTTCAGATATAAGGCCTACAAGAACATTTTTGATTGAAATATATTGGATCTTTTGGTCCAATAATAAATGAATTTCTTTTTATCTCAACGTCCCATGATTATGTCCTCTAATCTAACAGATAAGAATGATTAATGTAAATAGTGAATGATTATACAATAAAATCTTTTGTGCTTTCCCACCAGGAATCGACCCTGGGACGACGTGTACCAAACGTACACGCCTTAGTCAATGTACCAGGTACAAGGTTAAGGTTCAGTTATCGCTCCTAAAATCGTGTAAATCACATACGAATTACGTAAAGTTGATTATTTAGAGACTACGGTTGTATAGTCATCATTGATGTATATACAATAGTGCTATACATAAATTACTTAATAACATTTCAACATTATAATTTTGAAAATACAAGGAACATCAGCACGCCGGTAGTGGAATTTAAACCTAACGCCTATTAACGATATATAATTATATTATTAAATTCCGACTAAAAATATGACATTTCAGTTTCACTAAAAGTTACGAGAACTGAACTAGTTGTAAGGTTTATGTACATTACAACTAATTCATGAAGTCGAATATACGAACGTTTATAGAGTAATCAGTGATTTTTAGATGCTATATTTATAAACTAAAACTTACGCTGTGTATATTAAAGAGAAAGAAAATTGTATAATTTTACCTTAAAAGCGTATAATGAACGTTAATAATTCGATCAACCATACAACTCAAACATAATTAATAACAAAATAATCCGTTATTGGTAACATTGGGATACGGTTCTACTTTAGGTAAACAAAGGTTAGATTCCTAAAATTTACGGAAGAAATATATTATGTTATTTTGGAAGGCCAATGTATAAGTACTCAAAAGACATCGAGAGCTTACCTCTCACATGTATAATAAGCTAGAAATACGAAATGGAACCCATGATGAAGTGAACTGGTATGTGAAAGCAGTGTGCAAAGTGATTGTAGAGGTATCGGAAATATGTGACGTACGCAGGCCATGTGTTTTTGTGATGCATGAAGTGTTTCTCACTTTTATCTTCTTGTATATAATAATAATTTTTGAGATATTAAAAAAAATCAGTAAGTGGACGAAGTAAATGTGAATTCCTAATATGGCTATCGCGAACGAAGCAAATAGAGATAAAACAGAGATTTCGGTATAAATTTTGAGGGAAGTTCTCCGTAATAATAATAATAATAATAATAATAATAATAATAATAATAATAATAATAATAATAATAATAACAATAATAACAATAATAATAATAATAATAATCGTTCACTAAGCTTATATGACAAGTCGAATACGTTGGACCTCCTGAAAAAAAAAACGCTGCGTACGTACCTGATACTATATGATAATTGATGAACATTTGCTAACTATGGAACATATTCACCGCAATAAAAATGAACTATGTATAACTTAATACGAACATCAACTTACGTAGGCTATTATTGCTTAATTTCTTATCCCTTGTAATTTCAGTACGGCGAATAAAGTTGAATAAGTGTAGTAAATTACTTGGTTATATAACAGCTATTGTAAAATTAAAAAGATTTTTTACTAGTTGCAAAATTATTGTATAAATTGTGAAATTGAGGCTTTATATAATCAGTTGACGATAATATATATATAATTATGTGATGTATCAAATCCCGTACATGGAAAAGCTAAATAAGGACTGATGTGGCGTCGGTACTACTACTGTATATGTAGCTGGTGGGCCGCGGAGGCTGTTGTAAAGCTTTCACCTCTGGAGCTTGGGGTCCCGGGTTCGATCTCAGCTCCCACCAAGTGAACTTTGTGGTGGACAAACACCGTGTGCCAGGGTTTTCTCGGGGTTCTCACGTTTCCTCCCACTTTCTTCATTCCACCATTTTCATTCATTACTCATTATCACCGTCTCGTTTAGCCTAACCGGCATAACCGTGGGACGTAAAACTTAAAAATTTCATTTCATTTCATGTATATATAGCATGGAAGTGATAGTTCGCTTTGAAAAGAAATATATATATATTTATCAACATGTGTCAATGGGCGTCTTCCTTGATGCACTTGCAATCTCGTCTTCGTATTGTCAAATGCTCTAGGCTCCCTCTCGATGCTAAATTTTCCAGCCGACATAATTCTTTGTCCACTATTTCTCGTCATGCTGTCCAATCGCCATTTCTATCTCCTTCCCAGTTGTCATGCATTGGAACCTAACCCATGCGTGAACAAATATAGAATACAAAATAATGATACGTTTCCAATTTCAGAAACATCTCTGAAATAGCTTCTTAACACAGCTGTCTGAAATTCTTATATTATAGAAACACGCAGGTAAATATTTCTGAGAAACAACACCCACCCACACGTTGTCCACAATCTTAACTACAATTTTCCAGTTTTAATAAATTTCTAATTGGAATAAAAACTTCGGTCGCATGGAGTAAATACCTTAGTTTTGCAATATGTACTCGCTATATGTGGGATTTATAATCGTACTCGTAAAATACATTTTTTTTCAACTTGTCGACTACATTTACACTAAATCGCCAAGGAAATTCATAATTTTTGTTGTTCCTAAATTATATTTAGAACTTTGCAGGGAAAGTATGGAGGATGTCTTGGAATAAATTATCATTCAATGCTACCATAAATTATTTCGGGAGTATAGAGGTCAAAGAATTAATTTTCAAAACTAGTTTTAATAATAATAATAATAATAATAATAATAATAATAATAATAATAATAATAATAATAATAATAATAATAATAATAATAATAATAATAATAATAATAAATCTCCAATAAATAGTAGAATCAGATAAACACTTTTTCTAGTTTAATGACACGATTTTGCACGGAATTTAAGAGAGACGGTGATGATGACAGTGCTGAAAATGGAAGGAAACCCCCGTAAATATACAGAGTGTTTGTTAACCACAAAGTCCAACTGCCGCAAGGTGTGATAGTAGTCGATTACAAGAATTAAATGATTATGGTACTTAAAATGTAGTAATAGATCAACAAATACTATTGATGACTTTGACACATTATTGGAACTGTAGTAGATTTCTGTGGCCAACTACAAAGGGACCTTCACTGGGATTCGAGATGTATTGTACATCGGAAATACTTTTCAATTTACCAACACAATTTTCTGTCATATGCAAGTGCATCACATCAAACTAATTACCTATGTATTTACTTTGAAAATATAGCAGCTTCTCTTTCGGTTTCTTGAAAATATTCTAAGACCATTTATTTCTCGACAAAACAATTGAGTTGCACATAAAAAATAAAACTCGTTGACTTTCGGTGAATGTAACTAATATGGAGAGGAGCGAACATAGTTCCCTGTAATTTTGTATATAAAATAGGTTGAATTATTGCTTTCGTTATGACAATATTCTGAAAGGAACAAATAGTTATGAACATAATGAATCCTTAATAATTTCAAAAGATGTGGTTTATTAACAAAAGCCTAGACAGGGGCACACCTGCAGGAACGGTCCACCGGATTCAGATACCCCCCAAAAAAGTATTTGTATACTTTCTGACAGTAGCGTACGCAGGAATTTATTTCGGGGGGTCCAAACTCAATATAAAGGTATTTTATATTAAAGTTACTAAAATTGCCCCTAAAATTAGGCTAAATTTACACAAAAGTCGAAATTTCGGGGGCGGGGGGTCCGGACCCCCAGGACCCACCTCCTGCGTACGTCCCTGCTTTCTGAATAAAATTATACTTATTTAAGAGGGAAGTAATTGATGTAGCATGAAAATTGGATCTTATACTTCATTTGTAATCTTTCTCTTATAAAAACAATTTAGTTCTATCATTTTTAATTAAGATATAGGTGGAAGTGTTGTTTAATTACTTATCGTCTTTTCGGGCGCAGAATAGTACTTGTTCAATGCAACACAAGCATAGTACCTTGTATTATTGGACTCATCCCAACAAAAATTTCTGGATGCGCGCCTGAGCTGACATATTGGTTGATGGGCCGATGGGATTTGCATTCCTATTCTCATTATTTCATAGCAGCGTTAAATTTGTATTCTATACATGTGTTTATCCTTTGGGCGTCAAAATCATAATATATAATTTGTTTCCATTGTGAAAATTGTTCACGAGCTAAATAATGATAATTAAGGACAGAAATCTCAAATTCCTAATAAATATATTCTTGTAGAAAGGCCTTGTTTTCCTCGGGGAAATATTCGATAAGAAAGCCTAAATACAAGGATAACCATAATAACTAAACTAACTAACTCTATGGCCTATGGAACCCGGAGGTTCAGTGCCGCGTTCACAAAAGCTCTCCACTGACTTCTATCCCTAGCTAACTGCATCCAGTTTCTACTTTGTATTCCTATCTCTGCGAGATCCATCTTAATACTATCCTCCCATCTGCGCCTAGGTCTTCCTAATGGTCGTTTTCCTATGGGTCTTCCAGTCAAGACTTTGAAAGCGTTTCTACTTTCTTCCATTCTAGCTACATGACCTGCCCACCTAAGTCTCCTAGACTTGACGACCCTAACAATGTTGGGTAAACCGTATAAACTATGTAGTTCCTCGTTATGAAGTTTCCGCCATCCCCCATTCTCGTTCCTCTTGGGTCCGAATATTCTTCTCAGGGTCCTGTTCTCAAATACTTCCAGTCTATGTTCTTCCCTCAGAGTAAGTGACCATGTTTCGCAACCATACAGAACAACAGGCATGATTTAACCATAATAATCAGGGAGAAAAATTAGAGAGAAAAAATACGGACTCTGATGAACAAGTGATATATTATTTTTTAATCGTTCTTATTAAGGTTGCGTAAGAAACTCATTTAGGTACTTCACCAAGACAGAGCCACTCTTTACTTATTTATTTGAGGAGACAAAGGGCACATTGATTTCACTGAAAGCTATACCTGTCCAGAAAATGCTGTACGGAAAGTTTTATTTTCTAAACTTAAGACGGAATATGACTGTTCGGAGTCCCGTTTTGAAATGAAACGAAACCTTTCATTTTAATGTTCCACCTTTATGCCCTTTAGGCTAAGAGAGATGGACAAAGAACATAAGTGAATGAGTATGGAAAATTTGGTGGAATGAGAATGTAGATAGAAACGGAAGTACCCTGTGGAAACCTACGGACACGATCTAGTGCACCACAAACTCACTTAGTTGGGGATCGCAAATTATGAACAAAAAAGAACTATATATATATATATATATATATATATAAACTTTTTCTGCAGGAAGTCTGTGAGATACTACTACGAAGTTATTGATCATAATAATTGGATTTAGTGCAGGGATGGAAATAAGCAACAAAATTTTAGAAAAAAAGCTATTAGCTCACATCCTACAATAGAAAATATTTACATATCTTCAGTATGACATTAAATACTTGCCCGCAACGATGAACCACGGGCGAGTGGTTATTGCATCCCTGATTTAGTGTATTGAATGCAAGTTTTGATTTCACGAAGCATGCTTAAACGTAGTTTGTGCAGACTGTGTGGTGCCAGTTGAGCAATGTTGGTTATCTCTGACGTGTAGTGTTGCATGTACCTCAGACAGTTATGCTCCAATGTTTGTATGTCTGATGTGAGTTACAATTTCAGCCGCGTCTTTGTACTTTGTGATATCGAGCTAGATAACATATTGACAAGAACACTGTTATTATGCATTAAAAATATACTTACGTAAGATAATAACACCCCACCTTTGAAGTTATAAGTGTAGTGGCGTTTTACGCCATGTCTAGTTATAACACTTTGTCGTATTTACTCAATTGCACTATAGTAAAGGTGTCACCCTCTTGTCCATGTAAATTTTACGATTGTAGTAACAAAACCACCTGAACACTAGAGCAATATATTGAATTGGAGGCGTTATTTGCCGAAGTTATATTTGTTCAGATGTCAGAAACAGGAAACCGTGAACATTGAAAAGTGTTTTTTCCTTTTCTTTCTCTTCTGTTCTATTTATTTTATTATTTTTTCATGACCCAACAAGCTGTCAATAGAGTTTTCGGGTTGAAGAGTCAAAGCAATATTCAGAGAGGTGATTGATAGACAGAATGCATAAGCAAGATTGTCGTTTGTAGAGAAAAAGTCAAGTGCTAGAGAGAATACATTACGTGGGTTGTGGATAAACAGGTCAGTTGCAATAGCGTCGTTGAAGGCATAAAAGAAAAGATGAATTTGTAAAAAAGGATGAGTACAAAGTATTGTTTAAAAGTGACTCCAGATGTTCAAGTACGTAAACCTACTTCTCCCTTTTGTTAATAATTTGTTTTTAAAGTTTTTGATTTTTCTTTTCTAATTCGCATCGTACTTGTTACCTAAATACTATAAACACCTTTATAAATGTTAAATAGAGTGCAAGCTACGTACCTATAGATGGGACCATTTCAAACTAACAGCAAACCCATAATTAGTAGGGTCCCCTCATCTATAGGCGTTTGAGTATTACCTAATTAAGGAACCAAACACAAGTTCAGCGATTGACATGCATGGTTAAAATATAGTATAAATAAAATAGTTTGTTTGTGTGTCTGTCTGTCTGTCTGTGTGCGGCCTGGGGACCAGATGAGTGGACCGAGAGTTACCAAAGTTTGGTCACGGGTACCTTGGTCCACGCTCGAGTCCAAGATGAAGCGTTTTTTTTAATTCGAACCAGGGGCTCAGGGGGGCGTTTACCGGGACATCCTAATAGAAAATGATCGATATCAGTATCAAATTCATAGTTTTTGCGGTCGCTGAGATCAATGGTGAAACTCCGATTGCATTAACTTCCACATTCACCCCATTCGGCTGCGGGCAGGGGGTGGCCGGGAGGATACCGAAACATATAAAAATAATCCAAAATGACTTATATTAGTATCAAATCCATAATTTTCGCGGTCGCTGAGATGAATAGTAATACTCCCACAGACGTTGATTTCCAAATACAGCTCCCATCGGCTAGGGGGCAGATGCGTTTTTTCAAAATTCGAACCAGGGAGTCTCAAGGGCGTTTACAGGGATATGTAAAAGTAGTAGAAAATGGCCTATATTTTTTTCGTTTCGTTTTTCAGTTTGCTTACATAGATATCTTCTCTGGCCCATGAGAAGAATGGGTATTTCAGCTAGTAGTTTATAAGTCTAACATTATTTTATGCAAAGTATTTTATGGAAATAGTATTATTTTATGAATAGTAATAATACTTTCGATTAAGTAGATACTTTCAAATATCTAGGGTCAATATTGACAGTCCAAAACCGTATTCACGAAGAAATTAAATGTCAGCTAAAAGTAGGGAATTCGTGTTATTATTCAGTTCAAATTTTTTTGTCGTCACGAATTCTATCGAGGAATTTGAAGTTTAAAATATATAAGGTGACAATCATGTCTATTGCGCTGTATGGTTACGAAACATGGTCGCTTACTCTCAGGGTAAAACACAAACTGAAAGCATTTGAGAACAAGAGCCTCAGACAAAGAGAGGAACCAAGAGGAACATAAATGGGAAATGGATTAAACTTCATAACGAGGAAATGCATAATTTATACCGTTTACCAAACTTTGTTAGGGTCATCAAATTTAGGAGGCTCAGATGGGCAGGCCGTATAGCCAGAATGGAAGAAAGTAGGAATGCTTTCAAAGTTTTGATTGGAAATCCAATCGGAAAGCGACCATTAGCAAGACCTAGATATAGATGAGAAGACAATATTGAGATGAATCTCGCGTAAGTAGAAGTACGTACAAAGAACAAACCGGATGCGGTTGGCTAAGGGTAGAAATCAATGGAGAGTTTTGTGAACGCGACCATAAACCTCCGGGTTCCATAGACCATAGAATTAGTTAGTGTTTTAGTATGAAGAATGAACCTATTGTTACTGTAGTTTGAAAACCTTAATTTTATTTGGTCGATTACCATTTCCAATCTCTCATTACCAATAAAACTCAATTTAAGCAACAATTAATATTGAACCATTTTATATAGTTGCTAAGTTGTGAATTACTCACTTTAATGGCACTAGTATTAACATGATTTGGTGCTTCAACTGTAAGGTTACGACATTCGTTCACTATAAATACAAGATGTGCGCAGAATGCCAACCCGAAATGAAATATGTAAGTTTTACATCCAACAATTATCCCGGATAGGTTAAAGGAGGCGATGATAATGAGAAATGAATGAAATGTTGGAATAAAGTGGGAAGAAACTGGAAAACCCCGAGAAAACCCACGCACACGGTTTTTGTCCACCACAAAGTTCATTTTGCGCGAGCTCTGATTCAACCAAAGACCCCATGCATCAGAGGTAAATGATCTACCACTGAGCCACCGCGACCCCTACCCAAGCCGAAATATTATAAAATCCCATCTCAAGAGGCAGAAATTCCCATTTCACTCTTGAATTTCCCACGCTCTAAAAAATTTTTGAAAATTTATAAAATATGAAAAGTAAAATTATTGTATGTTAGGCGCTTTATTCAATATATTCTATGAGTAAACTCAAACGTCCTAGTTTAACTTAGAAACGTCCTTGGTTGACTGCCAAGGCCACTCTGTGGAGCCAAGTAATGAAAATTTGCGAAAATGAATCAACAAAGTACGTCCATTTTGACGCCATTGTTATTTGTTGGATATATGTGAGTGGCACAAAGTGCTTTCAAGTGTAGTACATACTGTGACGTAGTTAATGAGTGGATAAAAAATAAAAACATATAGATTTATGTGATAAACAAGATTACTGTGAAGTTGACCAATGTTAAGTAAGAAGATTTAAGATTTAGTTTGTGATGCAAGTAAGATAACTAGATTATTTGATTCGAATAATTTAATGAAACTCGGAGAAAGTAATGGTAGATTCAGAATAAACAGGTCGAACAAAATAATCGTGTTATTGGATATTTACATTTTATGTATTACATTTGAAAGCACTTTGTGCCACTCACATATATCCAACATTATTAGCGCCGGTTACTTTCTAGGGCTAGGCTACGAGTATCGTGTAACATTCTGGAACCAAAAGTTTTTTTTTCCTTTTTTTTTTTTTTTTTTTTTGTATGCTATGAAGTGAAAAGTGAAACCCATATACGGATATCGCGTCTTGAAGAAGCTGATGAGTTGGGACCAGTCGATCTTTCAGAAAAAGTGTTCCGGGGGCACTGGTGGTACTATTCTATTTATTATTATACTATAGACGTATTAATTTGGTCTCCTCCGGGGGGCACTCTCAGAGCTCCGAGTGAGCAGTCCACCCCCAAAACATGTCTGGAAGAAGCACTGAATGAGACACAAAAGTGGGTACCATGGCCTCACGAATGACAGTACTTGAGACCAGGCCCGTAGCCAGCCCCAAAATCTAGGGGGGGGGGGCGATCCAACCATATTATAGTTCATTTGCAAGCCTACCGTTAAATTGTTAGGGGCCAGCAAAAATTTAGGGGGGCGCCCACCCTAGTCTCCTCTGGACACGAGGCTGCTTGAGACCCAATTTTGAGTCTCATGGCAGTCAACGTGTAATAATTTGTAAATAAGTATTCTAATTAAGATACTATCGAAAATGTTGACAAAAACAAGTACATTTTATTGTTAGAAATTAGTATTTCTATCACACATTCATTTCGCAATTTTCGATAACGTAACGAAAGTAGACAAGGCAAACTTCTTCATAGTGGAAGACTCCACTTTGCAGTAACTTCATGCGGAACGTTCTGGAAGCTGGTTCTTTCTCATATTGATATTTTTTTTGTTTCTAAAACCAGTAAACACGTACTCAGGAGTTTGCTTCGGGAGACTTCCAAACCATTTTTATCGCGAGGTCCGAATTTCATATGGATAAATTATATTACAAGTCGTAAAATCACCTATAAAATCAGAATAAATTTACAGCAAAATCGAGGTTTATGGGGTTTTCAGACCTCCTCCAAGATCAACCCCTTCGTATGTCGCGGAATACCAGATTTATTAAACAGTTTCTGGTTGTTTGATTTTTCATTTTCTCAAATCATTGTATAAATCACTTCCATATTAGCATGCATTTCACATTAACAATATCTGAAATTTAGCATTGATTTCACGTCCATTGAAGATGCATTAGTCATTTCCCTTATTTTAATATAAACAATCCAATTCTTCATACATTAAGTGAAATAAAGAAATATGTTTAATGGATTCTTTTTGGGAAAGTCTATACGCAAACGACCTATATTTACCCATTAAACTTTAATTTCAACACATGGCTTAATAATCTTTAGTGTATCTCATTTAAATAACAACTATTAACCTCTCAATTACATTAGTAAGTATCCACAGATGCGATGAAACAAACCTCGCATTTGGAGTTGAGTTGAGTTGATTGTAGTTTAGCGTCCCTTTCGGCAGCGAGGCTATATGAGACGTGGACCTATTGATTAATGTGGAATCCGAACCACATGAGCTCCTGTCGGGATTCGAACCCGGGTCTCCCACGCCACAGGCGCGTACGCTAACCGCTCAGCCACGAAGGAGCTCATCTCGCATTTTGAATATGATGGCTAATGCTTCATAACACTATACAAAAAAAAAATCTTAATAGAAGACTTCAGTACCACAAGAGTACAAATATTTACGTCCCAAAATTCCTTCAATGGGTAAACTTTACAATACACGCTCCAGCTCTGTGTCAATAAGTAGGACCGCTTTAAAAGGACATAATAGAGTAGGGTAGGATAGAGTAAGATAGGAATAAGTTGGGTAGGGTTAGGAACGGGTTAGCTTAAGGTTAGTTAAGTTTTGATCCATTTTCATAAAATTAATGGAAAGTAATTTTTCGTTTCTCAGTGAGTATACCAGCTGGAACGGAAATTGTAAACTTAACTCTCCTTCAATAAACAGCTGCTGCAAGGACGTTGATGATGTAACACTAGTGAAACTCTAATTCAAGAAGCTGACAAACATGTTGAGTTTCATGCACGCTCATTATTTAAATGAAAGAAATATTATAAGTAGCTCCTCCATCATGTGAACCTCTAGCACCTGACTGGTAGGGATTTTGTTATACCTCCTAACATATACAGAGTGAGCACAAAGCCTCGATACTCCTTTGTATTACATAGATGTTAATGAATTGTTGTTTGTTATTGTTGGAGGTACTGTTATACATCTAAATCATGGCCCATGAGTCCTTTTACACCATGGAGGAACGGGTTGCAATGAGCACGTGGGCTTACAAACGACCAGGAAAATCAATAAGAGAAATGCAACATGATTTAAGTGTGGGATTTCGAAAAACCTTCCCCTCCAAACCCAACAATTTTACTGTGGGAGAAAAAGCTCTTTGCAACTAGTTACATAAAAGATAAGCCACGCTCAGGACGACCAGTAGCATGACTGGACACTTGTGTTGAGGCTGGAGTGTCTTTTGAACATTCTCCAAAATAGTCCGTTCGTAAGCGGTCACAAGAATTGGGTGTTCCATACTCCATATTACAAAAACTTACAACGAAGGATTTGCAGTTACAGACATCTAAAAAAAATCGTTTGTGAACGAATTTAGTGATAGTGACATACAAAAACGTCAGCAGGCTTGTGGGCGAATATTCGATGTATTTACAACTCTTCCTTCCTTCAACGGATAAAGTTATTTTCTCGGACAAGTGTGTAGTATATCGCAGCCCTGATCTGGCCTCCCCAAAGTCCTGATCTGGGGTCTTGTGAGATTACATTATGGGCGTTCATTAACATATTACGAGACAATTGACGAGCTTAAGGATGTTGTGCGACATGTATTTACTACCATCATGGCACAAATGTTGAGGCCAATTCCACATCGTACATGAAGGAGAATCAAACTGTGTTTGGGAAACGATGGTGTACTCACAGACACTCTGGAATAATAGTGAAGAATATTCACACT
Organism: Thermobia domestica; assembly: GCF_964235325.1. Classification (NCBI taxonomy): domain Eukaryota; kingdom Metazoa; phylum Arthropoda; class Insecta; order Zygentoma; family Lepismatidae; genus Thermobia; species Thermobia domestica. The sequence continues at coordinate 187,673,067 of NC_137468.1, read as the reverse complement.
ACCTTAAAGTTGTCCTCTCCCATAATCACATATTAAAATAATGCGGCCATATATGAAATGAAATCTTTAAGTTTTAATTCCCACGGTTATGCCGGTTAGGCTAAAGGAGACGGTGTTGGTGAGAGATGAGTGAAATGGTAGAATGAAAAAAGTGGGAGGAAGCGGGAGAACCCCAGGAAAACCCACGAGCACGGTGTTTGTCCACCACAAAATCCACACGGCGCTAGCTGGGATCGAACCAGGGACTCCAAGCACCGGAGGTGAACAATCTACCACTGAGCCACCGCGCCCCCACGGCCATATATGAATATGTGGACATGCGAGGGTGGCTAACGGAACTTTGTGATCACTCTGTACCTTGAAGACAATCATGAGCATATTCCACCGTAAAACATTATAGTAATTAAACAATTGTATATTTATAAATGAAGATTATCACACATGCATCCCACACAAGAAAAAAAGAGGATAAAAATGGATACAAACCCTTTTTAATAATATATATATACTTTTGTTGCTACTTGACTACTATGTTTGGTTGTTTATTTTCCTTTACACAATGTTAAGTTACGTTATATTTTACACATGTTGGTATTAAACAACATACAAGACAAAAACACAAAAACAGACATTAAGAAATATTTCATTTGTTTGTCACTACAGATTGCACGAACATTACAAAACGACGCTGAAATATCATTAGTGTTATGGACGCGATCAACATACCTGCTTATCACATAAAAATCGAAAATTTCTTCAACGAATAACGTACAATTCATTTATACGTATACTCTGGCATAGGTGTAATATTTTTCCAAATATATCAGATTATCTTATGGGAGAAAAGTATATGCTATTATGGTCATTTTTCTGTTTAAATACTGCAGTCATTGTTGAATCGAGACGAAAAACGACATGATATTAATGGTACATAATAACTACCATTATGTCACTTATTACTTACTGAAGGTGTAAGGGAAGGGCGGGCAAAGTGGCACTCAAGTTATAAATCTCGTAATATTGTGGGAACAAAACAAAATAACATAATGTTTTATAGACGTATGGAAAACTTGGACCTAATGCTATATTATACAACAAAACGGAAATAAAACAATTAAACATGTTGATGGTAGACAAGATTGAATGTCGATATACGGAAAGTTCACTTTGCACGCCTATAAGCGGGCAAACTGGAACGTACATGTATGTAGGATAAAAATTGTTGTTTGTTGTGACAATACTACGAATTTACTTAAGACATTAGTTGCGCAACTATTATCTTCGCAGAACAAATTGTGAAGTTACAGATTTTTAAGACTCTGTGTTTACAATACATTTGTAAGAAATGAAATATATATATATATTTTTTTAATGCAAGCAGCTTTTGCATATATGTCTATTCAAACGATATGAAAATCTACTCAGAATACAGTATGCTCACTGCAAGTATGTTCACGTATTTATAAAAATGACAGTTTAGTACTCAAGAATCCTGACTGTCCAAACAATTATCATGAGCCCACTGAAAACAAGTCATACATTGAAGCCACGCTTGAAGTATTACAGGGATAGGGATGCGCACGAGACGAGTCGAGACAGGATTTTCCTGCCAAAATTCGAGTCGAGACACGGCTCTTCCAATAGAAAAATATACATTTTTCGAGTCGAGACATCACTTTTACAGCACATTTTCGAGACGAGACAGCCACATATCTTGTCTCGTGCGCATCCCTATATAGGGAGCTAGCTTGTTTACCAGCGGGGGCTGAGGTAGAGGAGAAAAAATTTCAACATTTTTTTCTACCTGACTCTTCCGACACTCGCTTAAACTCCTTCTATATATCAGCGTTGCCAGAGGTAGAAAATTGTCACGTGAGTGTCATTCTGAAGAGTTGGTTATTTGTTGAGTGCTGTTGTGGTTGCGGTTTTGTTGCTTATTATTTATTTGACAATGGCTTCACAGCGAAGCTAGAGAAGTAATGCTAGATCGCTCCGCTACGCGGGTGGATAAATTATAGAAGGTGAGTAATATGCAAAATGTACCCAAATACGGTAACTGCGTATGCAGATTTGTAAATGACGAGTTTGAAAAAAAAATCTTTCCATAGGGATTGCATAATTTGCATAAACTCTTTGAATTAAGTGAATATTAGGTGAATTTTTTGACGACGCACTGGCAACCCTGCTCAGGACTGTCAACAGACCGTTTCTTGGTGACGGGGGTAGGGCACCTGTCATTCAAATCTGAATTCCTCAGCCTCACATTAAAGCCAGCTACGTATATTAATTATTGTATGGCAAGCTGGCAGTACGAAATTACATAGTGATAATACACTCTAAAATGGGAATACCTGTGTAACAAAGAAAACAGTATTGAATATAAAAATTTTAAAAAAGCAAATGTGTAGAAACTACCTACATACATAAGCATGAACCATCCAACAGCTGAACATTTACCTACACAAATCGCAAGTTATCAGGGAGGATCTCGAATGTCCAAACAGTTTTTTATGAGCACACTTGAAACAAATCATACACTGAAACCAGTCTTCACGTGGAGGATCTTTTTTTTCTCGTCACAAGTAAAACAATTGTAAGCAACATCTGTAGAAATGATAGTTGTAGTGCATTCCTTACGTGTCTCTTACTGAGATTTCTTCGTCCGTTTGAGCTGTTATTTTTCAAGAGACTTTTTCACAGGAGTATTCGTTAGCACTTCGACATCGTTTTCCTGACGTCTCGGTGGTGCCCTTTGCTTGCGTGGCACTGGTGATATATCTGCGACATGGACGACAGTTAGTGGAGAATCACAATGATTTTCTGGAGCTAACGTACCTGGAATAGGTTCAAAAGGCTCAGCCGGATTATTTTCCTGATACAAGTTCCCATTTACTCGAGTTTGATCCCTAAACGTGGAAGCTGGATCCTCTGAGAGAATAATTTCATTCCCAGTGACTGTGTTAGGTGGTGCTACTCACTCAAAAAGCTATCTCCCAGCTTACAGTGTACACTCTCACAAGTATTAATTTGATTTGAGAGACAGGCAGAGAGAGAGAGAGAGAGAGAGAGAGAGAGAGAGAGAGAGAGAGAGAGAGAGAGAGAGCAATGTTGTCACCGAGTAATAAACTTCTTTGAATAATATTGTGTTTCTGTATAAATATAACCAATTAATTTCTTGAATTAGTGTCCTTTCCTTGTTTCTTTTCTGCTCAATTATAAATTTTCTAAGAGCAAATCTACCATGAGCAAATTAAGCCTCAATGAATAAGTTTACTTATACGACCCAACACCTTTTCGAATATTACTTGCATTGTTTGTTTGTAATGAAATGAAATCCTTGACTTTTACGTCCCACGTTTATGCCGGTTAGGCTAAAGGGGACGGTGATTATGAGAAATGAATGAAATGGTGGAATGAAGAAAGTGGGAGGAAACGAGAGAACTCCGAGAAAACCCACGAGCACGGTGTTTGTCCACCACAAAGTCCAAACGGCGCGAGCTGGGATCGAATCAGGGACCCCAAGCACCGGAGGTGAACGCTCTACCACTGAGCCACCGCGCTCCCTATTGTTTGTTTGTGTATTGCAAGCAGGCAAAGTGAAACAGTTTCACTTTACCAGCCGTCTGTTATTCCTTTTTGCCCCTGTCACCACGATTCACATTTTATACCTCTCCAAATCAAGGTTTTCATCAATTCACACAACCATTTCATCTCTTTCTATTATAAATAATACTGTACTCACCTGATTGCAAAATACGCATTTCCGTTCAATATTCAGGAACTACAACTCATTTCTTCCAGGCTTTCTGAAAACTTGTCTGTTCATATCACACGTTTTCCTTTTTATTACTCATCTGCAAAGTAGCACGTGGAGTTTTCCATTACGTCATACCGTCATGCCACTTGCATCTCTTCAGTGCTATCACTTGTGTCTTGATGTATAGCGTTATGTTTCTGGAAATTACAAATTCTACTTTGCCCGCACGTTTCACTTTACCTGCCCTTCCGATATATTAAAACGAAATTTTGACAATTTTTTGAAACTTTTAGTTATGGAGCAGTGAGAATATTGTAACATCAATTCTGCTTTCTTCTGTGCAATTCAGAGAAATGTTCCAATTATTTATTACCTGGATACACCGCTAGTTACGTTCCTCCATGGAAAACTAACAGCTCAGACGGCTCCATTTTCTAATGAACACAGATCTTAGCCCCATCCTAAATATTTTGACCTGTTAATAAAAGCAACAAGGATATTCACTGTCCTTGTTCAAAATGCTTGCACAAGATTCGGTTTACTATTGCAGTATATCTGTTTCTAAATAGGGCGCACTGAACACATTTACCCCAATCTGCTTAGCAATATAATTGGCGATTATCTTACATACCTGATATTTCAGTGGTCAAGTAATTTAAGACGGAACGTACCAATGTAATAACGATTTACTTATAGAGGCAATGATGTATAAATTCTTGCAGTACAATTTTATAAAGAAGAACGTCGCTTACATACAGGGTGACCCAAAAGTAAGTATACACTCCTGCATTGATCAAGTATAATATTCTAGCATATAGGTTTATTTGTTTCGGCTGTTCCGAGCTTAAGATATAAGTAAAAACACATTAAGAACAAATAATAAAGAAACCAAGTCTACCCCCCATCAGGATTCTGCCGCCTATAGTCGGACAATTTGTCCATGCCGACCAGATGCCGCGGTCGGATTGCCGGCGCCAGACGCCGGCATCTTTCAGCGCGATTTTCGACCGCGACGAATAGTTGCCTTGGCGAGCGGTCGGAAACAGCCGGAAATGAGCATTAAATGCGCCGGCACCGCCGTCGGAAAGTTGTCTTGCCGAGCAGTCGGCAAACAACCGTAAACGCGCAGTAAATGCGCCGGCGCCGCCGGCGAAAAGAGGCCGGCATAAGGAGTCGGCAGAGGGTCGGAAAGAGGCCTTTCCGATTGTTTTGCCGGCTCTGACGGTCGGCAACAGTCGGCAAAGAGTCGGCAAAGGGAATTTTACTTGACGATTTTCGACCGTTTGCCGCCTCGGCAAAAGGTCGGCAACTTTGAACAAGTAGATCATCGTGCCGCCGCGGACGGGTGCCGGCTGCCTCCGGCGGCCCGCCACCGTCGACGGCGGCAATCCATCTTTCCGACCGCGACGTCCTGATGGGGCCTGATGGACAACAATAAGAAATGATATAAAGCAATGAGTTGATCAGTACGGGACTGCATACCTACTTTTGGGCCACCCTGTACTGTGTATTCGTCCGCGTTTTCCCCTTACTAACAAAGATTCCTTGCGAGAAGTAATGCTTGCGGAGGTAGGAACTAAATACACAGTTCTGATTGGTTGGCCGTATAAGTTTCTTGCCACGTAACATACATATAGCACAAATCAACCGAAGTTCAATGCGCTAACCACTCACCTACCGCGCGACTTCAGCACAAACCAACCATTTGCTGCTGTTAGGTCCGTTACACAATCAAGCGGAGCTCCGCGCTACTCGTGTGTGCTTACACAGTCATCCGTAGCTACGCACTACGCGTCACATGATTAGATACACAATTCTCCTGAGTCAGTGTTGTGAGTCAACATGAGAAAGATCGAAACGACAATAGCGGCTTCTTATTATCTCTGTAAGAATAGAAAACGAAGAACACAGACGGTCACCCCTTAGTCACTCAAGAAGTTTGAAAGGATTTTTTGTGGCTTTGTATGTAGGTTTGCGAGAAGATGAGAAAAAGTTCTTCAGTTATTTTCGCATGTCAATCCGGTCGTTCGATGAATTAATTGAAAAAATTGCGAATCTCACGATTTTTGTATTCTACGCAAGCGGGATCCCATACACGTGGTCTTAATTCAACTTCTGTAATAAGTCTTTCTGGATCAATCTCCATTTTGGTTTTGCTACTATGAACTTTGCTCCTTACATTTTAAAGGGAAGTGGCTGCTCCGCTCGCGGATTTCCGCTCGACTATGTAAGCACCCATTTGCTCAATGGCCCTATCCGCCTCGCGGAGGACGGAGCGCGTATAGGGCCACGCGGAGGCCTCCGCGTGACGATGTATGCACCCATAAGAAACAATAGAACAATCTTGCCACACGGGACTCCGCGCACGGAGCTCCGCGTGACTGTGTAACGGACCTTAGTCCTCGTAGCCCAGCGTGCTAGCCTAACTGCCTAGTAATGAAAATAGTTTTTGGCGTGGGTTCAAACCCGGCCGAGAAAGGTATTTTTATTTTTAAAAAATTTTCATAACACATTTTTCATTAAAATAAGATTAAATCGATACTCAAAAAGGTAGTAGTAGTAGTAGTAGAGTAGTAGTAGTAGTCGTAGTAGTAGTAGAAATAGTAATAGGAACGGGTTAGAAGCACCACAGCGCTCGTTTTGTTCCACCTTGACCCCCATGATATAAATTTTGTGACAAACTTGAAACAGCTGGCTAGGGTAGCGCGAAAAAAGTTACTTTCGGGAGTATTACTCCCCGAACGAGTCGTTTCTAACATTATCAACAACTTTTTCTTTCGTGAACAGAATACAATAAACGTACAAACTTGCCACACGGTTTTAAAAAAGCACGCAAAATCATGTACATAATGAAAATAGCAACGCTTCTACTAAACGTTGACAAATAACAGTAAAATTTTTAGGAATTCTTTTCAAAACCTTAAAATATGCGGATTTTGATGTGCCTGAGATTACTCATTCAACTCTAAAGCGCTCATAGGCGCAGATGAAATAAGTGTCCTCCGTTATGCACCAGGTTAATTATACATCGAAAAACTCAAACGAAAACGAGAGAAAAATATAAATAGTAAAGAAAGTAAAAAAATTACTAATTCGCAACACGTTTCTGCAAGTTTATTTAACCATTCCAAATCAAAGAAGCTTTATACCGGAAATACTATGTCTGTGTTCCTTTATCTTAGAATTATGTAACCTTTCATATAATTTATGAGGTCCGTTACAGCGTCAATTAACGTACCATACTACCGGTATTACATTACAAGAAAATTAGTAGAAATTTAATATAACTGTAAATTATTCCGTTACAAGTTTTATGTCAATTAACGTTAAAACTGGTAATTATTAGCCCCTTCACTACCTGTGTACACAATCGTGTACATTAGATTCGTAGCATTTTATTCGCATGTTACTTCGGTTATATTTATAATATTCTGGCACCGTTAGGAATCTAGTTTATTGCTGAACTAATTTGGCCTGCAGATGCTATCTCCAGGGGTCTATTATACAAATAGAATAGTTTTTTGACAACATGGCGGAAAGCACTAATGTTTCTGCCAGTAAGCTATTTTTACTTTATTCTGTTAGAATGTCTAAACGTTTATTTTAGTAATAATAACACAGGTCTGCAACCCAAATTTTGATTTGATAAAAGTGCCTTGTGTAAGGGTGTGCTGAAACAGAAAATGAACTCCGCTTTTCCCCATGACGATTTTTTTCATAACCATATAACATAATAGCAGATGTGTAGCATACTTATATGTATCTAATAGACGTGGAAATTGTAGTGTTTAGTGCTCTCCCTTGAACGTTTGGTAATATGTTAAGCAATAAATGCATTAACAAAATAACGTAAAATACAATACAAATACAAAATACAATATATTAAACTAAACTATAAGTATTAAATTCTAACATCACTTATCCTCAGTAGGTGTTGTAGGCACTAAGCTGCAGGTCAATCTGTACAGAGAGGAACTGCGATAAAAGGACACAATCGGCTGAAGTTTTTAGGCTTTTCCATGTTGTACAATACCAAATATATAAGTCCATACACATATTAGAGTGGCAGAGTATACAATCGTTTCACTTAAAACGTTTTCTTGGAAAGTTCTACGTGTGCGCTTTCATGTATAGGATGATTAAGATGAATTACGATGTAGCATCCAACAATACCCCATCAGGATCCTGCCGCCTTCAATCGGACAATTTGTTCATTCCGATCAGAAGCCACGGTCGGATTGCCGGCGCCGGACACCAGCGTCTTTCAGAGCGATTTTCGACCGCGACGAATAGTTGCCTTGTCGAGCAGTCGGAAAACAACCGAAAGCAAGCATTAAATGCGTCGGCGCCGCCATCGAAAAGAAACCGGCATAAGGAGTCGGCAGAGGGTCGGAAAGAGCCCTTTCCGTCTGTTTTGCCGACTCTGACGGTCGGCAACAGTCGGCAAAAGGCATTTTATTATACGATTTTCGACCATTTGCCGCCTCGGTAAAAGGTTGGCAACTTTGAACAAGTAGATCGTCGTACCTCAATCCGTCTTTCCGACCGCGAATTCCTGATGGGGTAGTCCGCTAACATACTCACGTTCCACCTCCTTGGTGTCTTCGTGGAACAATTCGCCTTGTACTTCGTTGACGTTCTCCAAGGTTTCCGGAAAATAGTTCGCGTATGCGAGTGTATGAAGTAAACCTTCAGACTCATACTGCAATCTTGTTGTTCAAATGCATGTAACATGCGTTCCACGATACTTCTGTAGTTGGGATCTTCACGTTACCAAGGAACTTCTTTACAACCTCCTTGAAACAATTCCAGGCTTCCTTCTCCTTCTTATCCATGGTCAGAAGAAATTGTGCAATTGCGAAAAGTTTTCTGATTTCTGGACCTATGAGGATCCCTTCTTTCAGCTTGGCGTCACGTAATCCAGGAAACACGGAGGATACATAATTGAAACGTGCATCTGCTTGATTGAGAGACTTTACGAATTGTTTCATTAACTCGAGCTTTATGCGTAGAGGTGAAAGCAGGATTTTGTCAGAAGGAACCAAACTGTCTTTAATGACATTCTTTTCGCCTGGCAACAGAAAATATCTTGATGGCCAGTTTTCTCTTTTCAGTGGGAATTTCTGTCACGGCTATCCCATAAGCACAAGAAACAAGAAACTTTGTGTACCCAGATTGCTGACCTAACAGCATGGTGATTACTTTCAAGTTTCCGCAAATCAACCATTTATGCTCATTATAAACAATTCTATCGAGAAGCAATGCGAAATTGTCGTAGTTTCTTAAATGTACCGAATGGCCAACTGCCACTGAGGCATATGTATTGCCATTGTGTAATAAAACGGCCTTCAGATTTCTCTTCGAGGAGTCAATGAATAAACGCCATTAATTCGAATCATATTGTACACCAAATTGGTCCATCAGTCCAGGAAAGTCTTTACAGTCTAGGACAAGATTCTCATTCTGTGCAAAGTAAGGCACAAAAACTCTTTCCCGATTCGATGCCATAAAAAAGATGTGCCTGGTTGTAATTTTTTTTTTTTTTTTTTTTTTTTTTAGGCGGGAGCCAAGTAACTGAGCAGCATCTTTCGAAAGTCCTTGATCTCGCACTAAGCAATGCTCTTAGGTTTCTGTATGAAAGTTTCGCTCGACTGGCACAACATTTTCCCTTTTCTTTTCTAAATTTTACTAGTTTGTTGAATGTCCAATTTCTATGACAGAAAAGAAGTGTCAATCACATTTGTTTTCCTACTTATTTTTCTTTTACTTTTTCCTTATTTTTTAAACAATAATAATACAAACATACCCAGCCAGCAAAAGGTGCAAATTATGCTACTTGGACAAACACAAGTGATATTATATCAGTTTATTTCAGAAGAACAATTTAAGCATTTATATTGGTCAATCAGTCAGCAAGAGAATTTTCCTGAAGTTTCATGTTTTATCGAAAATATCGCTTTTCCCTTTTTGCTAAATTTACCTACGAAATTTCCCTAGATTAGGGACATTTCCCTCAAACTACGAACATTGGCACTAAGTCGTTCAACTCCTGTTGTGAAAGAAGCTGTGGTTCGTTATCTGAACTGTCTGGTTCGAAATCACTGTTTAATTCATACTTTTCCACGTTACAAGCTTCCCGCTCTGTTTTCCAATCAACGTTGTCCAAGTCACAAGGGGGCTGAGTAACTGACAAGCCAGGATCACGGACAGCTAGCAGATTCAAGATTAGGGTAGTTAACGAGCTTCTAGGTTTTGGAATTATAACTTTGCACATCATTGGAATAGCAAATCTCTCGTTTGTACCACAAGCGCAGTTTTTCTACGCAGCTATGGCATAGTTTGTGAGGAGCTCACTCTTTATCTTGATTACCTATTCTTAACCCGAAATATGCATAATATACTCTATTGACACTGAATGCGATTTGCTTCATGATTTCTGCAATACTGTGGAATAGACTAGTGTTTGCTACTGTGGATACGTCTATTATGCTTATGACATAATCTTTGCAGTGTATCTTCGTTAATATAGTAGATTGGGGTGAATAGGGCCACTTTCAAGAAAATTACCTTGTACTGCTACAATTGGTGCTTTATTAAAGATCTTTTTACAGATTTATAATATACCAAATCTCTACTATAAAGTTCACAAAAAATCATTTTGTTCAAAATTTGTATAATACTATAAAAATGTATATATATACTCGCCTCGAATGGCCCTATTCATCCTAACATATCTGGGTGAATAGGGCCGTTCGTAAGGTGAATAGGGCCACATGTATTAACTGGATTGAAACCACACACAATTGTAAAGTCATACTAAAACATAGAATAGAATTCGTATACATAGTATTTTAGAATAATAGAAGGTGTAAACGGTAGATTTACGTGCTTATAAAGTCATATATTTATATTTGACGTTTCTTACTCTGCAGACCTTGAGTTGTTAGCGTTAATTTCTGCTTCCTTATTAGATATTTCAATTGTGCAACAGGACAAAAAAAAATATACTGTTTCTTGTACGTCATCTGTGTTTAACGCTCATAATTTCCCATCTGAAATAAGAAAGAGAGACAAAAAATATCGAATTCTTATATCACCACTATGTATAAGACCATAGATAGGATGAATGGGTGGGGTCTGGTTGATGCATGCATTCGTACAAAGTTAAGTGGGAAAAAATCTTCGAGTTTTACTTCCCAAGGTTAGTTATGCAGGGTAGGCTAAAGGAGACGGGGATGATGCGAATGAATTAAATGTTGGAATGAAAAAAGTAGGAGTAAACAGGAAAACCCCGATAAAACCCATATACACGGTGTTTGTCCACCACTTGCCGCGAGCTGGGATTCAACCAGGGACCCCACACACTGGAAGTGAACGTTCTGCCACTGAGCCATCGCAGCTCCCTAATCAAAAAGTATGGCCCTGTTCACCGTAACTAGATATGGTCCTATTCACCCTAATTGGTAATATATAGAAAAATGGGTTGGCAACCCTGTTTAGGTTCTTCCACGATTATCATGCTAGTCATAATATCTTGAGTGAACCTTGTTGAAGATAAGAAAATCAAACTTCTGCACTTCCAACAAAACTACTTAGCGTAACAAGAAATAATACAGGACAGAAGTATTAAAAATACGCTATTTTTCTTAACACTTGCATTCAATTGATGATGAAAGTTGCTCTGTAATACAATCAGCGTCCAGCATTCACTCAATCTAACTGCACAATGAACTTGTAGAGACTCACAGTGAAGACACGGCGTGGCATTCGCTTCGCTGCTTCTGTTCTATAAACAAGCAAGATGAATAACGTAACGAGTGGCCCTATTCATCCGGTGGCCCTATTCCACCGAAGCTACCCTATACCATTTACGTACTTGGCCGCCTTTATAAATAAGTTTCTAACACATTATTCTTCCTTTGTAAATACAGATGGCGTGGGAAACCCGGGTTCGATTCCCGGCGGAAGAACATGTGGTTCGGATTTCACGTTAATCAGTAGGTCCATGTCTCATACAGCCTCGCTGCTAAAAAGGACGAAAATCAGTCAGTCAGTCTTTGTAAATACATAGATTTAATCTTTAAACGTTAATATCGAGGTACCCTGTTCCCTTGTTTCAATAATACCGCTTAAGTGTTAAATAACTTTATAAAGAGAAACTTCTGCAAAAATAAATCATATCAACTTGATAAATGCTAATATCAAGTTGCCTTTTCCTTGTTTCAATAAACATATTTATATGCTAACTTTATAAAACGTTATGTGTATTTATTGACTTTAGAAAGGCGTACGACTCGGTTAGGAGAGAAACATTATACAACGTTCTTACAGAGCTTGGAATACCGAGAAAGCTAATTAGATTAATTAAGATATGTTTAAGTGAATCCCAAAGTAAAGTCCGGGTAGGAAAATTTTTGTCCACGAGCTTTCACGTCGAAAATGGCCTGAAACAAGGAGATGCGTTGTCGCCATTATTATTTAACTTTGTGCCGGAATACGCCATAAGGAAAATCAAAGATAGCAACCAGGGCCTAGAGTTGAACGGCATTCACCAGGTTATGGCATATGCTGATGATGTAAATTTAATAGGGGATGATAGGAGAACAGTAGAAATAAATGCAGAGATCTTATTAAACGCTTGCAGGGACATGGGTTTAGAAGTAAATGCAGAGAAAACTAAATTCATGGAAGTGCGTCGGGACCGTAATACGGCAAATTGTGGAGGCGTTAAAATATTAAGTAATACTTTTGATAAAGTGGATACTTTCAAATATTTAGGATCAATATTAACAGACGAAAATCATATTCACGAAGAAATTAAATGTCGACTAAAATCAGGGAATTCGTGTTACTATTCGGTTCAAAATCTCTTGTCGTCGCGAATTCTGTCGAGGAATTTGAAGCTTAAAATATATAAAACGATAATCATGCCTGTTGTTCTGTATGGTTGCGAAACATGGTCGCTTACTCTGAGGGAAGAACATAGACTGAAAGTATTTGAGAACAGGATCCTGAGAAGAATATTTGGACCCAAGAGGAACGAGAATGGGAAATGGCGGAAGCTTCATAACGAGGGACTACATAGTTTATACGGTTTACCCACCAAGTTTAGTCTTCATTTTGAAAGTGACAACGAATTCTTCGAGCATTTTCTATATATTCAAATAGCTCTCAAACAATAAAAAATCCAAGTGTTGCTTCTATATTACTGTTTGATTTCTGGAAACGGAACTTTATAATGTTACTTTTTTTTTTTTTGCTATATTTAAATTTCATATTTTTATCTGTGCTCTCTTTTCTTCTTCTTCTTCTTCTTCTTCTTCTTCTTCTCTCCTCATTTCTCTCTCTGTCTCACTTCTGTACTTTGTCTAACAGATGTTCATTTGTTTCAATTTTTCATTGTGTGTGTGTGTGTCTAGAATTTTTAAATATTGAATAAAAATTTATTTTAAATATTAAATAATACTTTTGATAAAGTGGATAGTTTCAAATATCTAGGATCAATATTAAGAAACGAAAATCATATTCACGAAGAAATTGAATGTCGATTAAAAGCAGGGGATTCGTGTTATTACTCAGCTCAAAATCTCTTGTCGTCGCGAATTTTGTCGAGGAATTTGAACCTTAAAATATATATAACGATAATCATGCCTGTTGTTCTGTATGGTTACGAAACATGGTCGCTTACTCTAAGGGAAGAACATAGACTGAAACCGTTTGAGAACAAGATCCTGAGGCGAATATTCGGACCCAAGAGAAAGGGGAATGGGGAACTGCGGGAACTTCATAACGAAGAACTACATATTTTATACGGTTTACCAAACATTGTTAGGGTCATCAAGTCTAGGAGGCTTAGTTGGGCAGGTCATATAGCTAGAATGGAAGAAAGTAGAAACGCTTTCAAAGTCTTGACTGGAAGATTAAACGGAAAAAGACCACTAGGAAGATGGGAGGACAATATTAAGATGGATCTCGCAGAGATTGGAATCCAAAGTAGAAACTGGATCCAGTTAGCTACGGACAGAAGTCAGTGAAGAGATTTTGTGAACCCGGCATTGAACCTCCGGGTTCCATAGGCCATACAGTTAGTTAGTTAGTGTGCATGTTTAAGTTTCTCCCTCCATCACCTTATGAATCTTGTTTCGTATGGTTTTATTCTTTCATTTTATTGATACTAATATATGTCTCGTTTGAAATTAGAATTGCGTTCATGTTGTTTGCTGATTTTAGAATGGGAGATACGAATGAAGGACAGAAAGAGAGAATTGTCTCTTTACCAAACGTGTTATGAAGGTGTTATTTGGGTGGCCTAGGTGCACGGCGTTTGCTGTCGCAATTTTATTGATGCGAAGTAAACCTAATTTACAAATCACAAGACTCGGTACGTAAGCATGAGACGTAAAACTATAAATTTCATTTCATTTCAGCTTCTTCTATTAAAGTGCGTATCCGGTTTGCCATAAGGACCAGACTGTGTGACGTGATCAAGTTTTTTCCTAAATCGAATCTGGATATTCCAAATCCAGATGTGAGATACATATCAAGCACTCAACCACCGCATAGGGCGCCATGGGTAATTCGAAGAAGATACATATACTTAGGGTTGCCATATTACCCGATTTTAGTGGGTACCACCCGATTTTTAGGTCCTATATTCGTCCCTCGCTTAATCATCTCTTAAACACGAAAAAGCACCCACTTTTTTGGGTTGGAGAAAAATTTAAGACGACTTTATTGATAAAGTGTTGTAATATTCAACGTATACCGCAATATCTATGTGTGAATCTCAATCGCGATTGACTTAAATTTGGAGTCGCGCTCAGGCTGTGAGCTATTTGCCCAGCGCCCGTGAGCAGACCCGTTTGGTAATAAGATATTTGCTCTGATGCACAGTGGTTTTTTTTTTTTTTTTTTAGTTCATGTGTTTTTAAGGTAATGTACTGAATGTTTTATACGAATGAGTATTCTTTTGTGGGTTGTGACAAACATACTGTAATTATTCATGGCTTCACAAACTACAAGAATATTTAGATTAGATTCATTATCATTTTTTTTCTTTTTAAAATGTTTATGCTGTATTTCATATATTGTGTAACCGTGGTAATTTTGTATGTTAGTACAATTTCAAGTAACAATCTTCAAAAATGGTTAGAAATTTTATAAGAGATGGAACAAGACTCCTAAACATGTTGTATCTTTCTTATTTAAAAAAATTGAGAAATTATTTTGTGTTTCTAAGAGAGAAAACTATGTAAGAAAAATCTGCCAATATCGCTTTCATTTATTTATTTATTTATTTTGGAAACCTTGCTACTTACCGTTTAAATTTCCCCGCTTTTCTAATTTTAAAATATGGCAACCATACATATACTTTATCATTATTATATATTTTACTCAAACTTATTTTTTTGACAACGTTCTATCCATATTTACCTTACGTGCTTTACGTCGTTTGTAAGCTTTTTTTTTTTTTTTTTTTTTTTTTTTTAGGTCTTTGCAATATGCTTTCAATTAGCCAACTCCTTTTTATGGTCTTTGAGATATGTGGAAGAATTCATATTTGTTCATTGATTTTCCATTAAAATTAATGTTAAGGTTTTGTGCGTTTTTTGACTATGTTCCATCCATTTTAGAACAATTTTCTTTTCTAATACAGAATCTAAGTAGCCCCTTTCACATTTGAGCTGAATTTTAGCCATCTCCCCCAAAGTCTTTTCACATCATTGCAACCAGATAGGTCCTTTATTGGTTGAAATTGAATATCCGTTTACAAAAACGACAAATATACGACTGCAGTAAATTACAAATTCAACGGAAAAAGTATTTAAACATTTATGAACTTTCAGAGGGTAAAACGCCATTAAAAAAAAAAATCTTAGCCTGATATTTGTAGACGCTATGGAACATAATAACAAAGCAATTGCGTTAACTTTTCGTCCAATGTAAGATTCATATTTTGGCCTCAACGATAGAAATAGAAACGCATAGACAAAAAAAAAAAAAAAAAAAAAGCAAACAAAAAAAACAACGTGACGCAAATATTATATTATTCAACGAAGTCATTTTGTGTGTTCCTTGTCCTTCAGCAATGTTCAGCCAGTTATGGAAAATTGTTTTGGAATCCCAAAAGAGGGAAACCCTTTGTTCCTTTTTTAATAGAAAAAAAAAACTAGGTAAGAGAATGGTTCAGAAGAAACCCCGATTATGGAACATGTCATAAATAACTTATAAGTTACCTCTTTCTGAAGAAAGAATAAAATACTGCCACACAGAAATACGGTTAGTGATTTTTAACGTAAAATACCCAAGGGATTTTCCAGATCGAATGAAAAGAGTTTTTAAAAACGCACATACACTGAAATAAATTCTCTGTTTGGACAGTTATTGCACACAAGTTATTACATTAGTTTTATTATTCTATAACAATGTTTTTTCTTTTTCTTTCTTTTTTTTTAGGATTTATGGCCTGAGGATATGCTTTGAGTGTTATATGATTGTTACTTTCTAATTTGAAAAAAAAAAAATGAAATGAAATATTTGAGTTTTACGTCCCACGGTTATGCCGGTTAAGCTAAAGGAGACGGTGATGATGAGTAATGAATGAAATGGTGGAATGAAGAAAGTGGGAGGAAACGGGAGAATCCCGAGGAAACCCACGCATACGGTGTTTGTTCACCACAAAGTTCACTTGACGGGGGCTGGGATCGAACCCGGGACCCCAAGTTTATAATTTGAGATACGTTACATTACAAATAACAATAATTTGCTAATTGTCTGTAAGGAAATAGCAACTTATTCTGTAATCGATATTTTTGCACTGTGGCTTCAGTGTGGTTTATTCAAAGCTTGATTCTAGCGGGATGTAACAATTATTGGTATTAGCATTCAACGTAATGCATTTGAAACTGTTAAAGTTACCCGTAAATTTATTTAACTTCATAAGACACCCTGTGACACACAAACTTTATGTTTAAAATCATTTAAAATTCAAAGAAATATTTAAATTTCACGTACTGTGATGTTTATATTATGCATGAATTCGTTTTACTATATAACTTAATGAACCACACGGTTCATCGTTGCTGAAACAAAATTTGTTAATTGGATATGGTTGAGAGCCAAAAGGGCGTAACTGCTGTTTAGTACTTTTGAGAAAATCAAGTTTTAAAATGTGATAATTTTTAGTTTCCACAATATCTTTTCAGTGTACATATTGTCCTCGAAAAACGATATTTACTGTAAGTTACACTTCAAGTTTAATTCTGTCACAACCAAATTCAAGCCATGATACGTGTCCTCATAGCATTAAACTCAGGATATCAAAATTCGGCAGTTACGCCCTTTTGGCTCTCAACCATCGGATTATATTCGGTTGGCCCATAAGTCCTGGAGGTGTTTTTAAGTGCAATTGTGAGTTAAAATAAAATGTTTAGCAATGCATTTTATGATATTCGATAAAAAATTATGTGCTGTACAAAATAATATGTTCATTTTTTTTATGCTGGTGCACTTTTTGTTCGTTTCAGATCATTAAAATGGAATATCAAATCGGCAAAAAAAAAAAAAAAAAAGGAGCATTTTCGACACCTTCGACCTTTAGCGTTTTATCAAGGTGCCAAAGCCACACAAGCTATTCGAGAAATTTCTGAAGTGTATGGCATAAAAGCGATACCTATTAGGATGACTCAAAATTTGTTTAAGCGATTCAAAGACTTCAATTTCGCCCTCAAAGACATGCATGGCACCGGAACTCTGTTCAGTTCGATGAGGAGCATCTGAATCGTCTTATTCAGGACGATACACGCCAAACTACGAGGGACCCCATGCCGTAAATGTCGCCAACACCTAGTGGCTCACCTGCCAGTAAATGTTGAATGTAGATATACCGACGCGTCTAAAGATTGCCGCTCGTGTTCCACTGGCGGCAGGGTTTCGTCGAGTCGAAAAGATATCTCTACTTGGGGCGTTGAAGTTACCAGCGCGTAGCAACGAGGACTTCATTTTGGTCCGCGCCCCTTTGAATCGTCGCAGAGAATCGCGAAGGGACCAACACGAACTATCGGCAGTCATGTGCATGCGGATAAAATAATATGTGTTATATTATTTTAGCTGACGAATTGTTCCTAAAGTGGACTCCGGGTGTCATAAGTAACCCCTCCATCTACATCACGAAGTGAAAAATCTTGAGATAAATGTGTATAATTATTAATTTAGATGGCAACTGTCGCCGATCATTAGAAAGTGAATATGGGAGAACTATGAAATGAAGTAAACAGACGCGTCATTTTGTTATAAAATTACATGGCAAATGCAATTTATCTCATCTTAAACGTCTATCGTTGAATTTACACAGCTAAAGGAGCACTGCGATTAGCCAAATTAGAAAGACTTCAAGGATTTATTTCTCTACGAGTGATACTTTCTTCATCGCCTCCGTGCCGAAGTCGGAAGAATACACGGCTAGTAATCATAAGGTTGGTGGTTCGAGCCTAGCTCGGGTTAGTTTTTTCACTTTTTATAGTGTTTTTTAGACTCACCTTAATGTAAACAAATCACACACATAGGCGATTTAACATATTTTGGGGGAGTAGTTTGTGGTTCATTGGCTTTGCGTCTCGTCTCTGTAGGTGGTGTCCCACTGGTGGTATAATTATCAGAACGGAAGTGAGGCCAACGCGGATCGTCGCTGCGGGGCCGCCAATTTTTGGCGAGATGGCACTAGTTGCTCATCGGTGGTCCACCGACGCTTACGGCATTTGGGGAATTGGCAGAGATAATTGAATTATTTCGCAATACCATAAAGCGGTACCTTCAATTAATGGGAAAGGTTCAGTGGTTAAGCACATGGGTTCTTCATGCTTTGAACGACAACAACAAACATCAACAAACCACGATTTCCACCAGTTTGCTAGCCCATCATTGATCAACTCATGGACACAAGCACCAATTGGTTACCGGCGACGAAATATGATGCCTGTGCGTCAATATGAAGCAGTGTGAAAGAAGCATAAGAACTTATGGGACAACCCAATATTTTGTATAATGTCAATCATTTTTAGTTGTTATTACTTACATTCTTAAGGTCCTATTTTGAACAGTTCTCGCAACTCTTCCTGGTCTAAACTAATCTCTCTCTCTTTTCGTTACGATTCTCAATTAGGATTCAATGCACTCCGGAGTTGTTGTTCTATTGCTTTCATAAAATTTGAATGTTAGATTAATTTCAACTAAGCAAAGCGGCTAAATTATGAAGTTGAAAAGAGATGTAAATTAATATGTAAATTGTCTTTAGATCATTGTTCTTATGCTTTTCAAATGTGTGACACCATATTTAATATAGTGAATATTAGTATACTCTATAAGCAGTCAAAGTGTGTAACTTTGTACTATGGAGATACGTTGGTGCAATGTAAGACCTTACAATTTTACCTCAATGTGTCTTACATCAAAGATCTACGGCAAGCGCAAAGAGAATATCTATTTAACCTATAAAGTACGGAAGATATTTTGTTTTCAAAATACCCTGTTTCTTGTCTTAACTACGGATATTTCGATTTCGAAATGGTACTACAATAACTTTTATAACACATTTTATTTCATGTGTCTTCGATAAATAGGAGTGAAGAAATGGACTTCTTTGTAAACCCTTATGAAAACGCTTTAAATGTAATTTAAAGGTTAAAGGTAAATTACCTCCGTAGTTTAAAGGTTAAAGAATTTACCTCCGTAGTTTAAAGGTTAATTATATACTTCTTAATAAAAACATAAAAATACTCATATTTTTCTTATTTTCGATTTTAAGTTCAGTCGTTTCGCCCATATTTCTATGCGACCAGTGAGAATGACGGAACGAGAGTACTTTGTGTATATACAAAACCAGTGGTCGAAGTGAGACGGTATGCGGTGGTATACCATACCGCCTCTGGTTTTTCAGTAATGAGGACATGCCATCTCTGGTTTTTTAGTGATCAAGACAATATTTAAACAACAGGTATGTTGAATCAAAATCAATAAAACATACCGCCTCTGCTTTTTTTCCACTTCGAACACTGTACAAAACTCTGTTGGGTTAACTGCCGCAGATCGCGGCCCCGAAATACAAAATTTACGGAGAAATTAACAGTATCAGACTAAAAGTGATAATGAGATTAACAGGTCATCACTGTAGGGTGATTAATAAGAGAGAAAACGTAAGTTAAATTGTGGAATGATGTGTTCGCGGATTGATGCGATATGAGGTGAGGTGGCAGTAGAGCATAATCTGCCAGTGTTTCAAACTCACTGTGTTATTAATTAACTTAGCATATGTATGCTGCTGTATTATCATGGGGGTCAAGGTGAAACGAAACGAGTTTTGTGGGGCTTCTAACCCGTTCCTACTCCTCCTCCTACTCCTCCTACTCCTCCTCCTCCTACTACTACTACTACGGATCCGTATAGTAAAACTGCATGAAATTTTTTATCAAGAAACTTCTGTGTGCAAAGTGGACTAAATATCACGTGACATTACGTCACACTCGGGTGATGCAACTTCTTAATCAGCCGTATTGCTTTAGTCATAAATGAGTAGTGTGTAGTTTGCAACACTTAACAGTTCCGATGTACTAATTTTACGCAGTAAATACTATACTGATATACAGGGTGGTCGTGCATGAATGTCGGAAAATTCGTGAGATGAATCTACAGGTAAAAACAAGCAAAAAATGTCATATGAACATTGGGTGAATGCGGCTTCGTTTGGACGCCAGAGGCGTCTGAAATGTCACCTTCCGAGGCGGCAATTTGCAATATCTCAAGAACAGAGAGAAATACGAATGTCGGGTCAAAACATATCAAAGGAAACCCCATCCGAAGAATCCAATTATGCATAAGTGGTGGCGGAACAGTGGCGGCGCTAGAGGGGGGCACAAAGAAAGTGAATGAAACATGGAGAAAAGTGAACAATTTACACTGAAAAATTGTAGGGGATGTTACTTGGAATATGCAACAACAAATGTTAATGAACAGAGGCAACAACGGCTAGTCTGTAGGGACTTTATGAGAGGTTGATTGTAGGAATACAGTATCTTTGTAATGGTGAGAAATAGGAATGTCGGGTCAAAAGATATCAAAGAAAATGCCATCCGAAGAATCCAATTATGTATAAGTGATGGCGAAACAGTGGCGGCGCCAAGGGAAGCACAAAGAAAGTGAATGAAACATGGAGAAAAGTTGAAATTGGTGAAAACACAACTATTTGAAAGCAATCAGGAAACAAGGAATACAACTCTAGGTGTACTGTATAATACATGTCTGATGACAGAGGGCGCATAGCTACAGTAGGTGGAACAAGGGGGCGTCCAGAGCGTCGCGTAGTAGAGTTAGTTATAGGAGTAGTGAAAGCGTGGGTAACGAGAGCGTTCGCATCGAAGGTGCAGAGGACAGCACACAGTTCATTCGTACTGAATGGGGCAATGACAGTAACAGTACAAGCGTTTTAGTTCTACACTCTACAGGCAGGGCAGTAATCCATGTGTATGTGAATGTGGTTTACTTTGTGTCGTGTGAGACAGTGTTGATGTTGACAAGCGCTATGTGTAATGCACCACAATGAATAGGGTCGTATACACTAACGCCGAAATGGCAGATATGCATTTGATGTACGGCTTAGCGTAAGGTAATGCAGAAGAAGCACGTAGGTTATATGCGGAACGCTACCCAGATCGACAAATTCCAGCACCGGGGATGTTTATTCGTATTCATCAGCGATTGCGGGACACTGGGTCATTCCTTCCCAACACAGACATTCCGAGACGACGACGCGTTCGAACACCCCCCCCCTGGAAGAGAGGGTACTCCGACATGTGACCCGGAACCCGAGTATTAGTACCCGACGAATAGCAAGGCAGGAACACGTTTCGCACTAAGTCGTGTTAAGCATCTTGCATAGTAATAATCTCAGACCATACCACGTACAACGAACGCATGCGTTATACGATGGTGACTATGAAACCCGACGACGTTTCTGTCGTTGGTTATACCGCCGCTGCCGTGTATCACCAGCCTTTCTAACACAGTTATTGTTCTCGGATGAGGCATTATTCACACGGGATGGCATCACAAATTTCCACAATGACCATCGATGGGCACTCAACAACCCGCGTGCAATTGTACAGACGAAGCATCAACAGCGTTTCCAATTGCATGTGTGGGCTGGTATTATTGGCGACAACGTTGTGGGACCACATTTCTTACCACAGCGATTGAACGCAATATCGTATCTCCAGTTTCTGACTCAGAACCTACCTATTCTGCTTGAAGATGTGCCACTGAGGGCACAGCAGTGTATGTGGTTTATGCATGTGGCGCCCTTGCCCACTCATGTCACACCATTCGTGCATATCTGAACAAAACATTTCCACGCAGGTGGATAGGTCGTGGTGGATGACAAGCATGGCCCCCACGTTCACCCGACCTGAATCCCCTAGATTTTTTCCTGTGGGGTTACGTGAAGAGTCTCGTGTACACACGGCCCCTGCATGATGTTGAAGATCTTCGCCAGCGTGTATGTGCTGCATTTGCCACATTACGGCAAACGCCAGCGATATTGGCACCAGTCAGACAATCCTTACGCCATCGTGTAACTGTCTGTCTCGAAGAACAAGTAGGACATATTGAACAGCTGCTATAGAATGGCATTATGTTGACCATGGTAAGTACAATACCTCTTGTTTTTACAGTACACTGGGTCTCATCTTCCATACGTGTTTTTTTCGATCTGCACGTTTCATCACTAAGAGTGTTTAACAGTTTCTTTGCAGCTCCCATGCGCCGCCACTGTTCCGCAGTACGTGTGCATAATTGGATTCCTCGGATGGGATTTCCTTTGATATCTCTTCACCCGACATTTCTATTTCTCTCCGTTAAAATGATACTGTATTTCAACATTCCACCTCTCATAGTGACCCTACAGCGTAGCCATTGTTGCCTTTGTTCATTAACATTTGTTGCTGCATGTTCCATATAACATCCGCTCCTACAGTTTGTCAGTGTAAATTGTTCACCTTTCTCCGCATTTCATTCACTTTCTTTATGCTTCCCCTGGCGCCGCCACTGTTTCGCCATCACTTATACATAATTGAATTCTTCGGATGGCATTTCCTTTGATATCTTTTGACCCGACATTCCTATTTTTCACCATTACAAAGATACTGTATTCCTACAATCCGCCTCTCATAAAGTCCCTACAGACTAGCCGTTGTTGCCTTTGTTCATTAACATTTGTTGTTGCATATTCCAAATAACATCCCCTACAATTTTTCAGTGTAAATTGTTCACTTTTCTCCATGTTTCATTCACTTTCTTTGTGTCCCCTCTAGCGCCGCCACTGTTTCGCCACCACTTATGCATAATTGGATTCCTCGGATGGGGTTTCCTTTGTTATGTTTTGACCAGACATTCGTATTTCCCTCCGTTCTTGAGATATTGCAAATTGCCGCCTCGGAAGGTGACATTTCAGACGCCTCTGGCGTCCAAACGAAGCCGCATTCACCCAATGTTCATATGACATTTTTTGCTTGTTTTTACCTGTAGATTCATCTCACGAATTTTCCGACATTCATGCACGACCACCCTGTATATGGATGTAGGAAAGAGCAAAAAAAAAAAAAAAGAAAAAAAACAAAAACAAAAAAAGCATGAAAATAAGAAATATATATGATTAATAATGAATAGTGAAGGCCATAAATGAAACAGGGGTAATTGTAGATAAGATATAAGAAAGTAGGCTCCTATTAGCACATAAGTTGTAATACAACGCTGATAACAGATTTATGTGGGTTTTATCCGGGGTCGCCATCTGCGGTAGTTTAGCCCGTTTGTTATTATGTTTCTACATTTGCTTAAAATGCGAAAACAATAATTTTTGGCAAAGAACACAATCAAAGACAAGCTGGCTATTCTTCTTACACGACGTTACAGAATGACGCACAGTGATGCCAACTTCAAAAATTATAAAAATCCCATTTCGAGAGGCTGAAATTCCCATTTTCCTCTTGAATCTCCCACGCTTTACAAAATTTTCAAAATTTATAAACTAACAAGTGTATGTCATTCACTTTCTTCAATATATGGGTGAATTTAGACCTTCTACCTTATCAAACAGTTTATGAGTAAGTAATTAAGAGAGAGAATTGAAAACGTTAACGAAAACAAGTAGCTTTTGTTGATAGAAATTAGTACTTACATCTTAGGGCGCCGATTCTGGAGAGCAGGAGGCCCAGGCCCCCTAAAGGTTATGTGGGTCCCCTATTGTATTTATGAATATACAATATTTAGCATAATTTGCATCCAATTTGTCTTAAAATTCTCATATACGACTTCTGCAACCAAACACACATCTGAAATGAAATGAAATGAAATTTTTTAGTTTTACGTCCCATGGTTATGCCGGTAGGCCAAAGGAGACGGTGAAGTTGAGAAATAAATAAAATGGTGGAATGAAGAAAGTGGAAGGAAACGGGAGTACTCCGGGAAAACTCACGAGCTCCACCATACGGCGCGAGCTGGGATCGAACCGGGGACCCCAAGCAGCGGAGGTGAACGCTCTAACACTGAACCATTACCTGATTAGACTGGAAAGCGAAAGCCATGAGAAATGTAAGCAGTAATGTGGAATGTTTTTAGTGTTGCTCACGAGAGGAGACACTGCTTGCATCTCGTTTCATCTCGATTATCGAGATAACAATATACTTTTATAACAAGACAGCCTCAAATGTCATGAGCACCAATATAATGTTAAGTTATATTGTAGTTCTTACCATCAAGACTTAGACCTGCACGGTCGAAGTTTTGTGCCCAACCCGGGTATTAATGTCAACCGGCTCAGCTCGGTTCAACTGAGCAACAGCTCGAGTCGGCTTGGTTGGGATGAGCCACCGACTCGGCTTAAGTGAGCCATTGGATGATATCAATAAAACGGAGAAGTTTTTCATTATTTCCAATTTTGTAGTAGTTACTTGCATTGGTATCAATAAAGAGAGAACTGAGCACTAGTCGTCTCGGCTGACCTCGGAGAAGCCCCGCCCTTTTGAAGTAACCACACCTTATGAGAGGGGAGAAATGAGTAATCACTTCTTTTATTGATACGACACACTGCCACGCGCTGAGGAAACGCGAGTGAACGTTCATAAATCTGGAGCAGTCTAGAACTGAGTAGTGACTTGTTTTATTGATACGAAATTGAGGGATGAGATTACTCTAGGTGTAATTACTCCGATTTTCGTGCAGGACTTCTCAGGAGTAGTTACTTATTTCTATTGATATCACCCATTGACTCGAGCCGGCTCGGTTGACTAGCCTACTAAGAATGCTATAGTATCACGAACATCCACAAAGATCTTTTTTTATTAGGTTTCTATAATTGTAATAAATCATAACGCAAGTAACATGAACGGAGAATGCACATCCACAGTATATTAGTGTGACATACTATGATTATGATACGATTTATTTCAAATAAATAGGTACAAAATTAACATTATTATCATTCTGCCATTATTAGCATGTCACTTGTCGCAACTGAGAAGCTTCCATGTTCATTAGTATTCGCGTAAGGTACCGGTATTGAAAATTTGACTTTTTTTTCGAAAGATTTTTTTTCCAAAAACTGCTTGGATGAGTATCATATTGTAAAGAGTCATTTAAATTTTGATACGCAAATGATGTATCTGAAATTTTGCCTATCAAAATGGAAATTATATGTAAATAATTAATCACTTATATATTATATCAAATAATTTGAATATTTGAATCATGCTAATTAAATGTTAAAAGCCAACAGTACTCATATTCTCTGTATTGAATTCATATTAATTTCATGGAAATGGGTGGAAGAGTTTCAAGCACTACGTTTTTTTTTTTTTCTGGAGACGTTTCAAAATTTTCAACATACAGTTCAGCGAACTCGTAGCCTCCAACAGAACACCCAAGTACTGCAGCTGAGAGAGTACAACTGTTTCCAGCTATCTACAATTTTCGAGGCCAGAGATAGGACTATTCTGATATAGTTGTGCAGAGAACTACTATTGTATGTCCAGGCCTAGTGGATGAGAGATGGGTTTGCTACTCTCAAACATAGCGCCGTTCAGACGTGAACAGTTCTTTTGTATCCAAGTCGCACATTGGTGCTGGTTTTTGGGAACAATACGGTGTTAGAAACGAACTTGATAACGTATTCTAACACCTTACCCGCGTCCCTCGCCACCGCTTAGAACTAACCTAACGTCAGCCACTCGCGGAGTAATATGATTTTGAAAATGTGAGTTGGCTTTAGGAAAATTTGATTGTATTTAAATTTTAAAGGTTCTTGGATGCAACCGAATATAAATTATCTTTATTTACTACGGTATGTCCCATATCCGAAAGTATAATGTACTCTTATAGTACACTTTAAAAGTACTATTTCCAGGCAGTTTCTTGAACCCGTTGAGCAGCGTCCGTCTGCAAAAATGGAGGATGGCGTCTGCCGGCGATGCATCAGGATGACAAAAATGTTAATTATCCCCACACAAGGTAATGACAGTTATATATTATAGTACATTTATCAAGTAAATTGTCTATTGTTAGTAATGTAATGTTTAATTTTGCTGCATATATGTTAAATAAGCAGGGGTAAGTGTAATTAAGTTAAAGTTGGTATTGTGATTACATCCCGCGTCAGACATGGTTTGTTTACAGATGGCACCACCTGTCACGTGAGTGCTTGATGGAATGGGGAATGTGTATTTTTTTAATATGTTTTGTTTGCTTAATGATTTTTTTGTCTTCCTGTGCATGACAGGTGTAGTGTTTCATAGCATTTTGATTGTTAAAGTTCAAAGTATAATATGAACTAACTCGAACTCACCAGAGTGTAAATATAAACAAAATATCAGTGTGTAAAGTGATGACCTACTTAAGAATTCTGTATTTACCGTAAGACTGGGAAACGTTGACCCATAAGAAAAACAATAGACAAAAAGTGAGTCTATATTTTTGTAGTTCCTGCGAGCCGAATATCTACGGTTGCCAGGGAGGTCACAAGACACTTCGGGGCTGTTCATCAGACACTTCGTGTCGAGTCTTTGCTAGTGTATAAAAACTACGTTATAATGTGTATCAACTTACTTAGAAAGATAGGGGAAATATCACCTATATATGACCCCATCGGGAGTGTGATTTTCTGAATTAACTTTTAGTTTTCTACATCACCGTAAGGTAGTTAGGGGTGTTATTTACGCACCAAATCCAGCTATCGAGTGAAACATGTACGCAATCGGTGAAGATTACTAATGTGTGTTAGTGGACAAAGAGTGTGGCACACATGTACAATGAACGCACTTCCTGCAAGTTTTCTTAACTCGCTAGAACATTTTCATACGTAGTAAAGCGATATTATTCAATCTTTCATCTGTATAGGTATTTTTCTTTTAACCTGTGCATCACAAGTAAATACACCATGAACAGTGTTTATTTTAAAAAAAATATATATATATTTGAATAGTGGGACTTTAGAACCACGGAACCCAGGATCCAGTAATGTGTGACGCGCCAATGTCACCTTTACTGTGAACACGACTACAGTTACTCTCTGAAATTGAGAGAGAGATGCAAATTAGGAGAACTACAGGGACAGCGTGATCTTCGAGACCGAGCTTCGAAAAAACCGTCCTAATTGGGAAGAGAGACGTCACGCATAAACGGAAGAATGCGTGCTGACTGGAGACACCAGACAGCGATGAAGACCTGGAATCATCGAGGACATGTCGTAGGAAGACCACTTTAAACTAACGCGCGTGGACTTGAACTGTCAAACATGAATACAGTAGCTACTGCGTAAAAAGTAAATTTTTTTTTATGTGTACAGCGTTTGTGAGAAGTAGTGTACAAAGTTTGTTTTCACAAGGAGATATATATATATTAAAGCGTTATCAAAATTAACTACACGTCAGATTTGTACTGCAATCCCTGAAGGTATCCTCAATAGTCACATGCTGAGTGGTGAGTACCAAAAACATAACAAATGAATTGTAACTTCTATTTTTCAGGTGGACGTCGTTCGGCGGCTTCATTGAACTTAACTGCTAATAGTATTCCTTTGTAATGTGTATTCTGTTGGTGTCACTAGACTGTCTCATGTTACATGAGCCACTACTACTTTTGTAGTCCATGAGTCACTTCGAGAGCGAATAATCAAGGTAGGCCACATGAACTATGAGACCTGTGTAGATCTCAAAATCGGAACTTTCTTTTTAATACTAAATGTAGCATAGATCTACATAGGAACAATTTGATGTTTCTATCCAATTAAATTGTATTCAAATTAAAGAGTCTCAACATTTTTTTATTTATTCTTCAGTCTCTACCGCAAATAAGAAAAGTTCATAGTTCATGGGACCCACGATGACAGACAGTCTTCCTTGGTGTAAAGTAAGACTGCTGTCAAATGAAGGGAGAGAGACATACCTCACCATCACTGGTACGCCTTCTTCTTCTCTCTCCAGGGCCTCAGCATAATTTACATTTTCACACCTCACGTCATATACAATTTGTGGCTGCCCAAGCATAGGGCTAATTAGAGGCACCCCGTCTGTTTACAATTTGTGACTCCCAAGCGCGGGGCTTGATGGAGGAGGCATCCACACTCTGTTTACAATATCCAATAACATAGAAGATTTTCCACGGACGTAAAGATCATAATGCAGTTTACAGCAATTTGATACCTCAAACTGATTTGGAGATATGATACACGTTGTTAAAGTTCGTAACACTGCTTAAACTTATATAATTACAAGAGTTTATTGTAATTACAAGTACCAAAATCTGTTTCTGTACCTAAGTAATGTTATAAAAACAAACAGGATGAATATGCACTACAAACAATTCCCAAATACATCATTTTTAACAGTATCGTTATCAGTATTTATGTTTTTCGTATCTTGTGAACGATTGGAGATATCAAATTGCTGTAACGGCTTCGAGAAGTTTTACGTCTTTTGAGAACGATCTGTTTCTCAGATACAATAGTTTTAGTTAGCTTCCTTTTGTACCACTGAATACCAGCATTGCTCGACTAACATATTCTTCTGATGATAAAGGAAAAGGCTGGATTGTAAAATACCAGTAAATGTTTATTCATAACTAACGAGAAGTATCTCTTTCTAAGTCACTAATAACAATACTATCTTAGTAAAAAGCCAGGTATATACTAGACCTGTACAAGCGAATATGGTACTTTAATTTTCTGGGCCAAATGGTTAGTGGGGGAAAACGTTTTCGCCCAAAAATTTGAAAATCGAAAAAAAAAGGAGGGAAAACGGAAGTAAACAGAAGTGAAAACTGTGGCAGGGACCACCTAGAACGAATACAATAGTCTTAGGGCCCACAATGAATGTCGATAAAACTTCTTGCGGTTAGCCGGTCAGTTGGGACAGTACACACACACACACACATACATATATATCATAAGTAAATCTCTCTCTCATACAGAGTAAAGTCATTAAGAGGAACCTGGCGCATTTTTGCCGATCCCAAACGTTTCAGCATTCTTGCCAATTTGATGTCGAGAACATAATCCAAACAACCCCAGCGGGGCTTCTAACCCGTTCCTACTACTACTACATTAGCTGTGGATCTATATAGTACAAGGGCAAACGTACTACTACTACTACTACTACTACATTTGCTGTGGATCTATATAGTACTAGGGCAAACTTATTTTAATGAAAGAAGTTTAATGAAAATTTTAAAACAATGATCGTTAAATCACTTTTTGAATATTATTTTTAATCTTATTTTAACGAAAGAAGTGTTATAAACATTTTTAAAAGTAGTAAAAAAAAAACTGTCCGTAGGCAGGATTCGAACCCTCGCCAAAAACATGTTCGTTACTAGCATGTTACGCTAGACCACTCGGCTACCAGAGCCGACAACAATTCTTCTTTACTTTGTGCTATATGTTGATCATGTCTTGTGATATCGCATCTGTATCGACCAATCAGATCAGAGGATATGCTGAAACGTTTGGGATCCGCAAATATGCGACCCGGGCCTAGGTGTATGCTACACTATACCATGCCTTTTGTCTTTTCCCTAAAATCTCTCTATGCACATTTAATTCGCTTTCTTCATCCTCTTCTCGTTTTTGACCAGAACTACCTTCATTACTAATTTTAAACATTTCGTTGTCGTAAATTTGTAGGGGATTTGCCCCACCTTGCCGTTTAGTCATGTGAAATGCGAATCCCATATTCCCTTACGAAAAACTTTTAAATTTAATAATGTCCCACGATTATGACCTTTAGGCTAGAGAGACGGCTGATTAAGGCAAATGAGTGATATTGGAAAAATTTGTGTAATATGGGACGAAACGGGAATACTCTAAGTAAACCCATGAACATGATGTTGTCCACAAGAGGAATCTCACGCACCCCCACGGTAAGTGCTTCACAACTGAGCTAGCGTCCCCCCACCGTATTCCCTTATTTTACATCTATAAATTTGACCAAGAAAGTTCTGTCGCTTTTTGTGGGGGTCTGTGTTCAATTGGTCCTCACACCATGAGTTGAATGCGAATGGAGATAAGGCGAAAGTCAGTTGTTGGTGTGGGTATATGGTTGTGGCAGTTCAGTTACACCGTGAACTTGCGTAAGCACAGCGTCAACATAGAACCCCTACAGAGCATTATAAGGGCAGTAATTGAAGCGAACAGTGGACAAACATGTGAGGAACTGAGACTACAATTCAGTGTGGGTGGAGAAACTATTCGGCAGCATCTCCATCAACTTGGAAAGCACAACAAATTGGGTTGATGCGTCCCACCTGATTTGACTCCGGGCCAGAAGGTAACGCGAACACATACTTGTGTTTCTTTGCTATCTCGCCTGAGGAAGGAGCCATTTCAGGACAGTGTGTTACATGTGATGAGAAGTGGGTTCTGTATGAAGCTCCACGACGCCGTTATCATTGGTTAGCATCCCATGAACCGGTTACAAAACAGCCGAAACCACCACTGCATCAAAAGAAAGTTCTCTTGTGTGTTTGGTGAACTGCTCGCGGCATCTTGCATCGGGAACTGCTATCAGCTGGTCAGAGCATCAATGCAACTGTGTACTGTTAGCAGCTGAGCCGTGTGGAAGAAAAACTCAAAACTCTGGAGCCAGTACTTCAGAATCGCAAAGGAGTCCTCCTGTTACAGGTCAACGCTAAGACTCACGTGGCTAGGATGACCCAGGACACCATTCTGCGCCTTGGATTGGAAACACTATTGCATCCACCATACTCCTCGGGCATTGGACCGCCTATTATCACCTGTTTCAGTCCTTGGGCAATCACTTTAGAGGACGCCAGTTCAAATGCCTAGTAGAGGTGCAAAATGCACTTTATATCTTTTTCGCTACACGAACCCACCAATTTCTACCGCGATAGAAACCATGACCTTCCAGAACTTTAGCAGAAGGTCGTCGATGCTGAGGGGTACTATTTTTGGTTCAGTTTTATTGATGTTAAGTTTACGTCCCTTTCAACAGCGAAGCTATGTGAGACAGGACCTACTGTTTAACGTGGAATCCGAACCACATGAGCTTCCGCCGGGAATCGTACCCGGATCTCCCCTAAAGGCGCTTACGCTGGGCACTATTTTTGATCTTGCAAGTACGTCTTAGGTGACATATCGATGTTCGAAGGTGGTGGGTCAAAAAGAGAGAGAATTTTCTTCCTTTTTTTTTTTTACGTATATCAGTGTGTGTGTGTGTGTGTGTGTGTGTGTGTGTGTGTGCAACTTTATTCACATCGGTAGCTATATTCCTTCCTGCGTTCGTGACATCGGCTTTCAAACTCTGGGCAGGGCGAGGAATTTGCCACAAAAAACATTTTCCTACAGAAAATGAAAAGTATATATTCCTTCATTTTGTGCTTACTCTCTCTGTATTCAGTTTTGTTCGAGTCTAGTGCTTAAGTGCTTCTGAACTAACTGGAAACGAAAAACAAAAACATTTTTGGACGATTGGAAACAAAGATTTCTTGGAAAAAGAAGTTTGCGAAGAACGAAATAGAAGAAAAACTTTTCGAGAAACGAAAAAGGAAGAAAACAATTTTCTTTTCGAAAAACGAAAAACGAAAAATTTTCCGATCAACGAAAAACGAAAAATATTTTTTCGAAAAACGAAAAATTTCGAAAAGCGAAAAACGAAGAACTTTTCAAAAAACGGAAAACCAATTTTTTTTTCGAAAAAACGAAAAACCAAAATTTTTTTCGACAAACGAAAAACGAACTTTCCGAAAATCGGTCGAAAAAGGTCATCCCTAGTTTCTAAATCTTGTAATATGATGTGACAAACGTTTCAACCTTGATGCGTCTTATTTCGAGAAATAACGTAGGCCTTCTTATTTAATTTTGTGATACTATTCATCTTGCATACGTATTTCTGTTCATAGTCGCCCCGGAGGAGATTTATTTTTTGACCTACCCTCGTAGGGTTACGAAATTAATTGTAGATTACATACAGTAGATGTACAACGTATGCCATTATTATCTGGCTATCACTGTAACTACTTGTCAAGCACCACCTTTTTGTCAAAGTCCCGAACACTTTTAAATATCATTTATCCGTAAACCCAAGAGGGTAAATAAAATTTAAATCCATGGAAATTCATTCTGTAAGAACTAATTAGCCTACTTGAACAAAGTTCACCTAAGAAAGAAAGTACGAATAATAAATGAACTTCTGAAACTACAATTAATATTCATTAGAGGGAGAAGATGAAACGTGTGTAGTTGATCTCAGTCAGAATTAACGTAGGATCAGATATTCTTCCAGAGAACACATGCTCAACCAAACTCTGTAAGACAGGTAAGATACGCCGAGAATAATTGCTCTTCACTCAGTTTTCAGCTCTTATGAAAAAAAGCTTTTATGTGAGCAGGCGGAAACAAACTTGGACAATTTATTACAAAATAATAATAATAATAATAATAATAATAATAATAATAATAATAATAATAATAATAATAATAAGAAGAAGAAGAAGAAGAAGAAGAAGAAGAAGTGTTCATAGTGACACCTAGTGATACTTCTAAGGGCTCGTTACACATCGGTTTGCGTCAACATAACTGAAAATTTGTTTAAATTTACTATAATGGATATTGCCAAGGGCGCCGATCATGAAGGTTGCCGAAGGGGCCCTGACTTCCCCAAAGCACGTGTGGGCCCCATGTATTTTATGAAAATTTTTATATGTAATTTTATTCTTATATGTATTGTTACATGTATCTTTTATGAATGCCCCCCCCCCCCCAAGTTACAGGGAAATCGGCCCCCTTGGGTATTGATTTTCGTGAATATGCTGTATAACGTTAGTAAGAAATTTTGCATTTTGCGATCATCTATTCTCCGAAACTTTCTTCA
The DNA here is from genome assembly GCF_964235325.1 of Thermobia domestica. Taxonomy (NCBI): domain Eukaryota; kingdom Metazoa; phylum Arthropoda; class Insecta; order Zygentoma; family Lepismatidae; genus Thermobia; species Thermobia domestica. The sequence continues at coordinate 187,639,887 of NC_137468.1, read as the reverse complement.
CAGACTCGCCACCACTATTGCTGTTTATTTTTTTCTCCGTTTCGATTGCAAATATTCAGCAACATCCTGGTTGTAATCAGGGTTAAAGTAGATCTGAGAAGGTAGGAGACGCATGACGTCACACCATACCCCGTGCCTATATTTACCCATTGTAATTTTTAAGGAAGTAGGGTTGACGCCATAGATATTTTCTATGAGTGCCCAGGTTCCCCCTCACTTTTTTCCCCTAGTTATAATTATAAACTGTTAGTAAGATATTTCCGTCATTACGGATGATCCACTTGGGAAAACTTTTGTAACGTACCCTGAGCTATTGTGTAGATTAAATTCATATTGTACCGTTTAACTTCGTAATTCCAGCTAAATTCTATTAACGTCTAGCATTAGATACTACAGCAGGGTTGCCACACTCGAGACTCGCGATGATGCCAAACACGGGTCTGAATTAAGCTAGATTTTTGAAAATTATGCCTGATTTTCAAATTATCTTTCCTAACTAATTTTAAAGACCCGACCTTACTTATCTTCATTATTTTAATGACGTGTTTCAACTGTATTCATGTACAAAGCTAATATGACATTGTCAGGAATGATAATGAAATAATTTGGTAAATGGCACATTATAAGGGAGGAAGGTCGAATTTATTTTTTATGAATGGTTCACAGTTTAAGAAACATATTCACAACATGCCGCTCCCGACACAGCCCTGAAGCATTTCTTTTGGTGTAAATTCAAAGGGACAGAAACATCCCATATAGCCAGACATTCAGGTTTCAGTTGACAGTAATAAAACTATGGGTAAGTAAATATGTTTTGTAGAGTCACATTTTGCTATTTTTGAACATTTCTCTGAATAAATTACAACCGCGGGAATACTGACTGGTTTCATTGCTCCAACCATCGCTTCAACTAAGAAGAATAATTCCAGACGGTCCTTGAACCATCTAAATTTTCGTTCTTTTTCTGTTCACGAGAGGGAAGAATGAAATTATGCTAGATTTGGCCAAGATGCTAAAGTCAAGATGCTAGATGCTAAATGCATGTGAATTATGCTAGATCTTGCACCAAGATGCTAGATATGGCTTCACTGTACTACAGGTGGAATCTTGTAAATCCTTGAATTCAATTATTGAAAAATGTATCATTGTTGAACCGGAAAATATTCACCTCCAAGAATAAATCATTCTTCGTAGATTTATCAAAACAAGCCAGTTATTTTATTTCATGTTGTTAGGTTATTAATTAAATATTTATTTATTAAATATGAGTAAATTTGCAGGAGTCGTTTGGATAAAATCGTCAAAAGAATAAGCTTCACCCTCAAAATTGAAATAAACATTCTCGATTTTCCCAGAGAAATGACTTATATCACAGTATGGAGTTGATTTTGAGTTTAATGTCCCTTTCAGCACTGAGGCTATATGAGACAGGATCTACTAACGTGGAATCCGAACCACCTGAGCTCCCTTTGGGAATCGAACCCAAGTCTCCCACGTCAAAGGCGCGTACGCTAACCGCTTAGCCACGAAGAAACTCATATCACAGTATGGAATTTTTAACGAAATATTGTTTTTTAAAATATTTTTAAAAAATCGTTGGAACTTCTTTTTTCTTTTTTTTTTGAGAAAATCGCATTTGGTGATTTTTCACTCTTCAATAAGCTACCCTTCTTTTGGGGGTAGGAAAAAAATTTGAAAACCATTCTCGAGAATCGCATGTAAACCCTGAGTTTAAAATTTGGTTCAGACACATTGAACGGTATGGTCTCTAGGCGAATGTACATCAGGATGAATAGACAGATAGATGTCGAAAAAAAAAAACTTCTTCGGTGTCGATGAGGCATGAAACATGTATATACATTGAAATCGCGAAATCGAATCTTTTTCGCTATCGCTATACTTACTCCTCTCCTTTAGTCTCTCGAAAAGTGAAAAGGTTGGTTATAAAATTATAAAAAGTAATAATAAGGAAAACGTGCACCCAGAAAAAAAAATAAAGCACATCTGCATCTATTCCTGTATATACTCACACCTAATTATGAATTTCACTAAGTTAACTCTATTATGATACTGTTCATGATTCAGTATTAAATCTATTAATCATATTTTCTTAGTAAAGCCAGTAACACACGATCACATTTTTAAGGAGTTTCGTTTATCGAAACTTACTTGATATATTTCTGTCTGACCGTGTGTCCGTAGGTCCGTCCGGGAGACAAAACATCTGAAGAACTACTTGGTGGCTCATCATCAGCGTCAAAAGTTAGAAATGGGGCTCGTTGATGGTGGTGAGTCATGTGAAAGAAATGCTAGAAATGAATTCTTTCCGGTTTTAACGTTGACTACTTTAGAGCAAAAACGGTAATAGATAGCGGAAAGTGGTTTTCTCTAGTTCATTAAGCGTCTCAAGTATTTCATCCCTACCCCATCTACTAAAACCGGAAGTAATTGAAATCTACTACCCTTTCCGGTTTCGATATAAATGTTGATAATATCACGCCTTACAAACCAAACTCTTTCATATAATGTACAAGTGACACTCTTACTAGTTCAACATATAACTTATCGTATCAAAAATTCCATTAAACTGAAGATTAAATGTGTGCAAAGCTAAGTTTTGTGATAATACGTTTTATCCAACTTTCGTCCAGTATTGTTTCAAACAAAGCAAGTGCAAAACACTGTGCTTTATTGCAATTTCCTTCAGAATCAGTTTTTAACTTAAATATCCACCCTCATCATGTTCCAGCCTACAGCTAGATGATTATCTGGGAGATCAGGGATGTAATATAAGCTATACCGATATATATAGCGGCCTATTCGGTGGGTATAGGTCATATATATATATATATATATATATATATATATATGACGTATACCCACCGAATAGTTTTATAGTTCAAAGTATACTGATCTTGAATCAGGGATGTAATGTAGGGTATTTGAGTGGGTACAGTGGTTTAGTAGGACTGGAACGAACCGAAACGTCGTTTTGGAAAATATTTGTTTTAGATATTCTGTACTTCAGCAACAAATTCACTTGTGAGCTAAGTTACTGGGTAGGTAGGCATTACATTAAAAAATAATTCTAGCCATACATCACTGCGGATAGTACCTGTTATGTAATAATAATAATAATAGTAATAATAATAATAATAATAATAATAATAATAATAATAATAATAATAAGGTGTGTGCAGGTAAATACGCCATGTTAAGGTTGTTTCAGTTTTTGTGGGCTTAATTTTCGTAAAACACAAAGAGCAACACATGCGTTGCAGAGTAGCCTTTTCCGCGTCTAGAAAAATTGTAGCAATGATGCCACCAACTTCTGTTTTGTACCCAAGGTAAAAGAAAAAAATTGTTACAAACTGGCGTATTTACCAACATGTGCTGGTAATTACGCCAAATCTAGGATTCTACTAGAAACCTGTAATAGATCTTGCAACTGCTTATATCGTCTGCATTATACGAACTCAAATAATACTACCTACCATGGCGGAAACAGAAAATAGAAAAATCAAAGTGAAAGATGAAGATAAAAGGACAAAATGTAACAACGATAACCTCCAAAGTTGAAATAAAGTTCCAAACTGAAAAGTTTTAGTCCATAAGAAGATTAAAAGAAAAGTGTCAATGTACTGTGACTTAAAAATGCTATACCGATATTACATGGAACATATGGAACAAATGTAAACATCTTTTTCTTCTGCAGTCAGTCCTGCACAAGCCCTGGCGTAGTTCGGTGCACCATACTTGGTATTGATTTAGTAGCCATGGAATGACAAATACTGAAGTTACACTTACAAAATAAAGTGTTTCCAGACGGTCACGAAATAAGGCGTACATTGTTGTAAAAAACCGACAATGTTCTGAGTTAATAAGATACTAATAATGGGTTCTTTCCTGTATTGAAATAATAACGTCCTTCCACGGAACCTTCCAGAAGCAAACAACACTGCACGGCGTGGAGGTCTCAGCACTGTCTCCCGGAATATTCGTCAAATCGGACTTGTCCAAGCCCGTGGCACATGTTGCAGGTGTATTCTAGCGGATTTCGTCAGAAACGTTCCAGCACTGAACACTTGTCGTATTTAGCTGCACTGGCGTATATGCCTGCAGTTACCTTAATAATAATCGAAAACTATTAATAGCATGAAAGTATTTTCGACGTCTTAGCACAGACTAAAATTCATTTCGAGATACTAGGTTTGTTTATTTATTAAACTTTCATCTATAGTCTACTTGGTTAATTTTCCTGCATTTTTAAAAGATACAATATGGGAAGGGAAATGAAAGGAATTCGAGCAGGACCTATATTTAAAGAACCATCCCAATATTCATGTGCTGGAACTGAGGAATCTCAGTCTGGATTGCCGACCAGTGGATTCGATCCCAGGTCCTTATGAATGGAAAGCAGAAATGCTAATCACTTTTTCTTTTAATTCATCCTTATCGAGACATTTATTTCCATTATCATCCATAATAATATTCTCCGTAGACCAACACTACGGGGAGACAAACACTGAAAATTCGTGTTCAGTACAGTTGATAGCATTCGTGTTCTTCAGTGGTACTCAGAACCAACGACTTGTAATCTAAAGGGATAGATTGACTATTGCCGCTAAGTACTAGCCAAAGCTTGCTCGGTTTTGAAATGTACAGGGTGAGCATAAAGTCTTCTCCTGATTACAAAAATTTATTACAGAAGAACCAATTGACATAATAATGTAAATACTGGTCAGTTACATAGGTTAGTATTACAAGTTTTTTCTTAAAAAAAACACTTACGTTACTTATGTTACTGATGGGCGATTTGCTTTCGTGATACCACAGCACGCATTGCGCTTTCTCCTGGTTCGATGCCATTTCGCCAACTAACCCGCACGCGCCAATTAACGTACTGCGTCACTCTTTGATAGCACTAGTGCCATCTATTGTTCTTAAAAAACTTGTAATACTAACCTATATAACGGACCAGAATTTACATTATTCAGTCCAACGGTTATTCCGAAATAAATTTTTATAATCAGGGCAGGACTTTATGCTCACGGTGTATATTAGTGTATTCGTATAATGACTACGCATCAAAATTTATTAATGCGCTTTGGACATTGTAGAAACAGGCAAGAATGTCTTCGTCTATTTACAAAGTCCATACAATTATCTGTCTGAATAAAGACTCAGATGAACTAATATCAACAGCTGAAGTAATCTTTTAATATTTGATTGTATATCTTTGGACGCTTCACTTCTTATGTCCATGCAAGGAACAATATAATGCGAAGTATGATCATATCTAATGGTGGCCTAAAACAGAGATCACCAAACCACCGATCGCGAGCTACTAGTAGCTTGCGAGGAAACTTTCGGTAGATCGCGTGAACGTTTCACAGTGGCATATTTACGATTTTGTTTCGGGGAGGGCTTTGCTAACTTTCGGAAGAGGGGTTTTGCCTGAAAATGTGAAAATTCTGCAAGACATTTCATATACTTTACTACAGTAAGTAAGATTTCGGGGGTGGCTTAAGCCCGGAAGCTCCTTCCCCTAAATACGCCACTGACGTTTCGATTGGCTAACTTTGATCAATTGATTTCATATTACTAGAAATGTAAGTTTATAGGCAAAAATAATACACAATAACACACTGAGCAAGGCTAAGTGATAATATAAAAAAAAAACACTATCACATAACAGTTTCAACACAATAACTGTGTCTTCATCAGACTTCCACTCCTTCTCTTCATCAGAGAAGGAGTGGAAGTCTGATGAAGACACAGTTATTGTGTTGAAACTGTTACGTGATACTGTTTTTTAAATATTATCACATAGCCTTTCTTAGAGTGTCATTGTTTGTTAGTACAAAATGGAAACAAGGCCTGATAGAATAGTTATAGCAATAAATAAGTGTAAGATTAAAAAAAAAAAAAAACTTGATAATTCTTTTGGTTGGTAGTTCACAGTAGGATTTAAAAACGGTACGGTAGGTCATGAGCTTTATAAATTTGGCAATCACTGGCCTAAAGCATCTATTAGTTTATGCGCAGTTATATAAATTTATCATAATTTTGCCCGTTAAAGAATTAAACCATTTTCTGATTAGACTTGGACAAATTCATAAGCGAAAATTGTGTGAACAGAATGTCTACTAGCGAAAGTTACAGGGCAACCTTCTAAATAAGTCGTAGAATCTCTTTTCTCAAATTGATTGAGGGAAAGTGGGGTAATTACTTGTTTTCACTTCTTTACTTCTCCACCTTTCTCAGAAACCCCATAAGAAAAAAAGCATTGATTGTAATGGTATTGTTTCATACAACAAACAAAGAATTTTCCTGTAACATTCTACATCATTTTCCTTGACTCATTTCGAACAGTGACTATAATACCTCCTTAAAGAAGATGTACTGTACAGGAATCTTAGGTTAAAGCGAAAACCTTGAAATATAATAATTGAAAGTTGCAAGTGAAGAGAGAGCTTAAGTGGATTTCCAAATACAACGCACCACTCAGTCATTAGAGATCATTGTTTTTATCCGCAGGTGGCAACTCCAATCAGCAAGGATCAATAAATACACGTCTGTTGGCAGAGTCAAAGGAGTTCAAGTTTGAAGGAGGCTTTAGAAAGGATACAATCACCCTCAGGAGGCTCTGAAACTTTGGCAAGCAAAGGATTATGGGAGATTTAATTTTCAGATGCAAACATCTTCCTACAGGCTTCGGTCATTAGCTTGTGCTCCGAGAAATATTCTAAAATACAACGTTATACACATAAAAGTGCAGCGCGGCGGTAGAGCGTTCACCTCCGATGCTTGTGGTACCTGGTTCTATTCCAGCCGTGTGGACTTTGTAGTGGACAAACACCGTGCTCGTGGGTTTTCTCGGGGTTCCCCTGTTTCCTCCCACTTTCTTCATTGCACTATTTGACTCATTTCTCATTATCACTGTCTCCTTTATCCTAACCGGCATAACCGTGAGACGTTAAACTTAAAGATTTCATTTCATTTTCACATAAAAGTGCAAGTAAAATTCGAGGAATATACCACCAAAAAAGTTAGAGGATTGAGAAATAAGATATATGGTGTCCCCAAAGGAACCGTATAAATTGACAGTTAATAAGATTCTGATAATTTCTAGATGAAACTAACAAGGAAAGGACATGAACCGGACATCCGAATCCAACCTAGTCAATTCGATAAATATAACAAAGATATGTTCATGCACAAAAAATTGGGTGTCATGGACAAAGGAGTAAGTCCTTGGGCCCCATTAACCCTGTTAGTATAAAGAAAATCGCAGTCTCGCAGTGAAATAGCTATTGAATCAACACTGTCCATTAACAAGTCATTGTTTATACTTCATTCTCTTCAACATGAAGCAGGCTTTCCAGAAGTTAAATGTATTGGTTCCCATAACGTACTTCAACGGGAAAAACTGAGAGAATGTCGGGAAAATTCTCTCCAGAAATAGCTTCCTCTAATTTGGATCCCTCTAGAGCAGCCCTGGCCACGGCGAGCAGATAGTGGAAACTCTCCTCGTGAACACTCACGAGCATTCTACGAGCAAATACCGTTGTTCGTGCTTCGTGAATCTTCGGGTTTTGTCCTTAGAGAAGCGGAAGTGTTGTCAACCTTGGCGGTAATCACTAGCTTACCAAATAAAAAAAATGTATGGTAACTGATTGCCATTTAGTGTATAGTGTTTTTTACAATGTGGTAACCGTTAACTATAGACAACACAAACTGGTAACAGCAATCAAATGATAAACTATGTACGTTCCTTTTCTTCTTTTTTCTTTCCTTTTGTTAAAGAAGGATGTGGTGGAACCAAACCATCGCTTACATTTATAAAAATTTGCCAGTTTGCCCAATGGAAAACTAGTTTTCAATATATATATATATATATATATATATATATATATATATATATATATATATATATATATATATATCGGGTGCACCATTTATAATGTCCCACCTTTATAACAGAGCAACCAAGAGAGAGAAAGAAGCGAAACTTTGCACAAAGCAACTACACTAAGGGGGACATCTATCCATATATTGGGTAACATCACCAGGTGAACAGTGTTGCCAACCCAATATAAAGTTATGATTTTTTAAATGGAATGACCTAAATTTAATTTCATAATTCAAATCAGCAATGAAAACAAAGACGAAAGAGATGACACTCGCAAATCAGTGTTGCATACTTTTTGAGAAATATTGTTAAACATGTGTCAAATTTAATCACCTTTAACACACACAAGGAATGAAGTAGTAACTATTTGTGCACATTAAATGAAATACTGGGAAGAGCTCTTTAAAATGACTTCAAATTTAGAAGGATCAGTTAAACAGTGTTGCCACAAGAGAAGAGAGAAAAAATGAATTTGGAAATAGTGCAATAACTTGGAAAGGTCCCTAGTACAGTATGGTTTAAAATTCATAGAGCAAATCAGTATGTCATAAGGAACATTGTCACGTTTATTTGAGATCGATAAGTCAAGTACTTACCGAGATATTCGGTACTTTGTAAAAGCTGAGAATTTTGTGCTGTAGAAGATGGTAACGGTGTTTCAAAATTCCCTTTTTTCCCTCTGAGTTGGTGAAATATTAAAGTACTAATCTGTGACATAAGTTATATTCTGTGACATACCGAGTAAAAGCAAACTACTTAAAAAAGGAAACAGACTGTTTCATGAATTTTGTAATGTATTTTATGAATAATTGTTTCTTGATTATTTAATTTCTTTCTCCTGAATATAAGTTAGAAAAGACAATAAAACGTAGTTATTAATAGTTGTAAAATTTTAATTGACAATACATAGGCTAAGTTCTCCTAAATGGTAGCAAAATTTTTCAGATCATCCAATATTTACACGTACTGTTCAATTTTAGGGGAAGATACACAACTTAGTTGTATTTCATTCACGGGTTAAGTTTAGAGTTACCCCTCCGCTTTTTATAAAAAAATCAGGAAAATTTACAAGAGAAATGAGTTAAGAAATGATAATTTGAAGTTTTTATTTGACGTTTAGGAATGTAAGTTCGGCAGGTTAGTTATGTTTAATACGAGAAAAGATATGTAGAAGTTAGTACTATTTGCCGGATGCGGAAGCATTCGCGGAAGGTTCCAGCAGCATGGTGCTTGTAAAATATGGCGAATATGGCGAACAGGTATAACGGATGCGCAAGAATAATGAAGAAAACCTTTTAAATTTTTGTGAAGCCCACGGAGTACTGAAGTCAAGTGAAATGTAAAATTTTTAATACTTTAAGCACTGTTTTTTGTATGTTGCAAAGTCCAAGGGCACCTTCAGACTGGAGGGGCAACTCTAAACTTAAGCCTCATTCACCACGAAATTAACTACAAATAATGTCTAAATTGTTTTTTAAGAAGTGAGTTGGATTTATGCTTTCATAGGTGCCGATTCCCTTATGAGGACTCAAACGTTATGAGTAAAAGTACAGCATATAGAAATATGCCATAAAAGCTATAGTGGAACAAACACCAAACAACCCCTGTTAGATGGTCATTAAAACAAAAAATGTATCTGATCGGTTAAGAGACGCAGAACCTGGTGGGTCCATGAGCAGTTGGATTCGTAGTGAGCTGACGAGTAAAAAAGTAGTGTAAAAACAAAAATCAAATCTGTGCTGCATGGCGACAAAAAGCATGAAAGTATTTAACCAAGTCAGGGCAGGGCTAAAGTAGGAGTATGTTTAGTACAAGGGGTCCAGAAGCACGTAAAAAACAAAATTTACAGGAGAAATGAATGATGCAAGTACTTAGACTTAACATAACATAACCAAATCTAACCTAACCTAACATAAACTAACCTAAGTTAAACTGAACTAACCTAAACTTACCTAATATTATAGAAATAAGCGAAATTCTATCATTTTTTGGAAAATTATGCAGGACCCCTAAACTAATTTAACATAAACTAAACTAACCTAAGCTAGCCTAAACAAACATAACATACTCTAAACTAACCGAATGTGAACAGAAATTACCAAAATTGTAACATTTTTTAGAGAAAAGAGGTGGACTCCTTCTGCTAAACATAGACCCTAAAGTAGTGGAAACTCAAGGTGTCTATAGGCACCGGGCGCGTTAGCAAAGGTGGGTATGCTTGTAAGCGAAATAGTGTAAACATACTGTGTAAAGAATATTCCATAGATCTTCTGTAAATTATATGCAACATCGTATTCCTTAGCGCAGCTTAACTTTCTGTATAACGTCCCACGATTATGCCATTTAGGCTAAGGTGGACAATGACTGATGATAGAAGAATTAATGGGATGAGAGTGTGAGATAAAGCGAGAGTGCCCGACAACCCCATGGACACGATGTTATCCACAACAAACTTACTGGGCCGGAAATCGTATCAGGGACCCCATGCGCCAGATGTAAGCGCTCTACCACTGAGCAACCGTGCCCTCGCAGCTTAACTTTAAGAAGGCATAACCACTCAATTTTCCTATAATAATTCAATCAAAATCTTTTGCTTTTTGCATAATTCTTCACAGTAATTGAATACAGATTTATGATATACTGCAAAATGATATGTCTGAAAAGCGATTATTTTCGGAAAAATACGTACAAACTTCTGCATGTTGGACACTAGAAACCATCATTTTATCTATTTGAACAGAATGAAGTTGGAAACTCATACGGGCTTTTGTCCGTATGGAGGAGGCATGTCAGCGACAGTGTATACGCGTAAAGGAAGACAAGGGAGAGAGACAAGCACCATCCTGTCCTACGTGGTCATTATGATGTAACATATTTTGGAGTTCAGGATAAGCAAACGTGGAACTGTGTCCGTAGGAAACGAACACGTCACCACGTGAAAGTAAAACCGAATTGCTTATTATCGCTTTGTGTTGACGCAAACCATTACGAAATGAGAGGGTCTGGATATAAGTACGAGGGTCATTTCAAAAGTCTTGCACACAGCCTATGCACGACCGTTTCAGTGGTTTGATCAAGTTCACTTTTACGTTAGTTGTGGGTCAGAGTTTGGGCTTGACGACTGTTTCTGTGTTTTCTGGTTTGAGTAGCTGTGTTGTGAGAAATTCAGTGGTGAACCTGACTGAGGTTCGGTTACACATAATGATAAGCGTTCCTATATCAACATCGAAACTCTATGTGGAAAAAATCAAACTGACATTTACAATGCTTTGCGGGAGGTTTGTCGAAATAGTGTAGTGGATCATAGCACTGTATTTCGATGCTCAGCTCGTTTCCGTGAAGGTCGTGTAAGCACTGCGGACACCCCAAGAAATGAAAGACCATCAATTGCAACATACACTCCTGAGATTATTCTGAATGACATTTTGAGAGAGGGTCGACGAAAACATGTGAGAAAATTGCATAGGAGGCCAAAATATCTGTCACTTCACTTTACAGAATCATTACTGAGAAGGTGAAGCTGAAGATAAGATGGGTTCCGCATGATCTGAGTAAAGAGCAGAAAGCATGTTGCAAAACAATCGCAGAAAAATTGCTTCAACGTTATCAAACAGAAGGAGATCAGTTTTTCCAAACGACTGTTGCAATTGATGAAACCTGGATACGAGAGTTTGAACCAGAACTGAAGTTTCAGTCGTCACAATAAAACAGTTCAGACTTCATGCCCGAAGAAATTCCGCCAGCAGCAATCAAACGTTTAACTCACGATGATCGTGTATGATACAAATGGAGAGATGGCTACAATAGTGACACAGGGGATGTCTATACCAGGCGTATACTACAAGCTGTTTCTGCAAAATGTTTTGCGCCCAAAAATTATTGAAAGGAATCCTGACATGCTTGCAGCTGGTGTCCTCATTCTGAATGATAATGCAAGGCCGCATACTGCTCTACAAGTAAGGGTGACACTTAATGAGTATGGATGGGAATTACTTCCCTTCCCAATATAGTCCTGATTTGAACCAACCAGACTTTGATTTGTTTCCCAAATCAAACGAACCATGCTGTGGAAAACGTTTAGATTCGATTGACGAAGCTTTCAGTGAGGTAACCCGAGTGATCAGACATCTCAACAATGAAGGTGCCCTATCCAGAATACAGAATTTGCCAAATGTTGAGAAGCTGTCATAAACAAGTATGGAGATTGTATTGAAGGCCTGTAAAGGTATTTTGTACAATAAATTATTAGCTCGCATAACATCTTTCAGTGTGCAGAACTTTTGAAATGACTGTCGTACAATATATTGCAAAAAATATTTCGAACAGTTACTAGGACATAATATTGTACGTAACGGTACATCTAAACTCTAAATGGAAACATTAGAAACTATTGGTACCATAACAAATAACAGTCTATGTGCCACGCTAAATAACAGTATATGAGTCTAATTTCATAATAATGTTCGCAAAATTTGCGGATCGCAAACGAACACACATAATGCAATAAATAATTATAATTGCATACCGAGTATCGCAAAAAAAAAAAAAAAAGCCATACTTTACATTTCGCTAACACAACCCCTTGCAGAATGAAGCCGTATAAAATATTTTAAGACATTCATTAATTACGACCTAGCAGTTGTGTATGTGAGAGAAAACTTGAACCTATGATTTTTTTAATATTAATGCAGAATTCACATAATTTTACGTTTGTTGCAGTATCATACAAGGAGTTTACCAAATGTATACTAAACTAAGCTAACCAAAGCCAACCTATGTTCAAGGTCAAAAAGAAAGAAAACACACCTAAGAAAATTTTAGTGAACCCATCAGTACTATATTACAAAAGTTAAACATATCACACATTTTGTGCGTTAGCCTGTGTATAGTACATTATGTCAGTCTTACTACTTGCATTTTGGTCAATTTATTTACCTTTGAATTTATAGTAAATATGGTGCTGGTTTACTTCTAGTGCACCAAATTTTGAAAGATTTACAGGTAAAATTCCGTACTTCGCCTGAAAAGATATAAAGAACAATTTTCTGCAAGCGATAGAGTTACTATAGTTCGCGTCTCTCGAATTGGAGTATGGCATTAGCCAACAAGATCGCAGTGCGCTGTTACTATACCTTCAGGGAGGAACCTAATCATTCATAATTGTCCACAAATACCAACAAAATTAATTATAAATGATTGGATTCCTTCCTGAAGGTTTAGTAACAGCGCACTGTGAGTTTATTAGTTGATGCCACACGCCAATTCGCGTGACGCGGAGTATAGTGTAAAATCCTTACGAGTACTTTACTACGGATAAAATAATTAAATGATGGTTGTATTAGAAACTATTTTCCACCGGTGCTGTATTTGTGCACAGTGTACAGAAGTTGTATTTTATGTTCACAAGTGGAACGCTACAAGTCTGAAACCGTGACAACTATTATTGAAACTGATATCAATGCCAAAATCCACTCGTTTTCACTATTCTCATTTTTGCATATGCCAACCTTCGCTGACGCACCTACTCCCTTCGGATTCACCCCCTCTCTAGAGCTCCCGCTCTACAGCTTCGCCCTGCCGTGACTCCTTAAGATAGCATTCGTGCTTTTTAGTGGCCTACTAGGACAGATGTTTCTTGTTTTTTGCATTGCAGTTTTATGCATACATCCGGATGCCGTATTTACACGCAAATCCTAGAAGAATTTTAATTTGTCAAGAGTTGATTATGATGGTCCCCTTAAAATTTAACTATGCCATTTGACATATTTCCATGTCGGTCAGCTCAAATCATTTAGTAAACAATAAGAAGGAATTTGTGAAAGAATTGTAATTTTTGAACAGTTATTTCGAGTGGTGCGGCAAAAGTAAAGCTACACGAGAAGTATTCCTAAAAATGTGCTTAAAACATTGTCGAGCTTCATATGAAAGGCAATAGCGCGTTTCAAACTTATTCGATGATTTGTAACTACACATTCAATACATGAGCTGGCAAATACAGAAGATAACGTGCAGATTGACAAGTTGGCGGCAAAGTAGAAATTTAAAAAAATACGCGAATTTTATGGTACATATAATTAGGTATTTCCAGAAAAATGCCTATTTCATTGGTGCATATAGGCTACAACTCATATACCTAACCTTTGCAGAAATTTATAATATGGTAGCAAACTAATAATAATAAAAAAAATACTCAGTTAGGGCCAATGACTAAAGTTTTAAGTTCCTAAGTGAGAGTTCATCTGTACAAATCAATTTGTCTCGTGACCTGATGATTAATGCGAGAGGCTAGGAGAACTATTCCGATATGAATTGCGTCAACGCAAAGCAATATTTAACATCTTGTTAGTGATCATCAGCATAGCAGTTATAATGACTTCTAGCATTTCTTGTATGTACAATTTCTTGAACATTGCTTCCGAATGATCCCCTTAGACGTGCAAACGAAGAAAGTAAGTAATTATCTTGGTTACACCACTTGGCTACACCCACCAGCTACAACACAGCCAAAGAAATTGTGTTTGCAAATCATGCTTTGTATTGCTTCAATTGGAACAAACTGTTACTCATTTCATTCTTTCGTGTTTAAAAAAGAAATGGTAACAAGTCAGTAATATTTACAGATAATATTGAATTGTTTCGATATTACGCCCCTGAAGTTGCATGAGAATGAGTATATTGACGAACGAAATAGCTATTAGGTAACTCTCGTAAACGTATTTCTACTATCTTGTTGAAATGTGAATTCGTATTACTAACTCAAGAACAATTTATATCCACATTACGTTTAATTAGTCCCTTCAGGATCTTAAATGGGTCTCATTTTATTGTATGTCCATTGATTAAAATTTATTTCGTTTTAATCATTTCTTCACGATTTCTCCAAGGCTGGGGGAAAAAAGGGAATTTAGAAACAGCGTTACCATCTTCTACAGCACAAAATTCTCAGCTTTTACAGAGTACCGAATATCTCGGTAAGTACTTGACTTATCGATCTCAAATAAACGTGACAATGCTCCTTATGACATACTGATTTGCTCTATGAATTTTAAACCATACTGTACTAGGGAACTTTTCCAAGTTATTGCACTATTTCCAAATTCATTTTTTCTCTCTTCTCTTGTGGCAACACTGTTTAACTGATCCTTCTAAATTTGAAGTCATTTTAAAGAGCTCTTCCCAGTATTTCATTTAATGTGCACAAATAGTTACTACTTCATTCCTTGTGTGTGTTAAAGGTGATTAAATTTGACACATGTTTAACAATATTTCTCAAAAAGTATGCAACACTGATTTGCGAGTGTCATCTCTTTCGTCTTTGTTTTCATTGCTGATTTGAATTATGAAATTAAATTTAGGTCATTCCATTTAAAAAATCATAACTTTATATTGGGTTGGCAACACTGTTCACCTGGTGATGTTACCCAATATATGGATAGATGTCCCCCTTAGTGTAGTTGCTTTGTGCAAAGTTTCGCTTCTCTCTCTCTCTTGGTTGCTCTGTTATAAAGGTGGGACATTATAAATGGTGCACCCGGTATATATATATATATATATATATATATATATATATATATATATATATATATATATATATATATTATCAAGTTCTTAATCCGAGTGTGGGTATGTTGTTTCGCTTTTTAGGAAAAGAGATAATCTGTTGATACGAAAAAAAATACTGTAGCACTTGTTTATAATTATCTAAGTATTATCTCCAGAAAATTAGCTTATGCATGTATGTGTGTACGAATAGGCTTAGCAAGGGGTTGGTTGTGGAGATTAGAAGCCACTATTACACTATCAATAGGAAGAATAGTATTTCTTACTCCACTTTTAAAGTGGGGCCGCGGTGGCTCAGTGGTAGAACGTTCACCTCTGGTGCTTGGGGTCCCGGGTTCGATCCCAGCCCCCACCAAGTGAACTTTGCGGTGGACAAACACCGTGTGCGTGGGTTTTCTCGGGGTTCTCCCATTTCCTCCCACTTTCTTCATTCTATAATTTCATTCATTACTCATCATCACCGTCTCCTTTAGCCTAACCGGTATAGCCGTGGGACGTAAAACCCAAAGATTTCATTTCATTTTTTCCACTTTTAATGTTACTTTGATCGCAAAGAATCAAACAAAATATTAAGAGAGCCAAAGAGATTTTCCATTTTTAAGAGTGACCATTAGTGGGTACCATTATTTTTTTTTTAACAAGGAGTGTCTTTTTAATAAGGAAAAATATATTGTCCCTGGCTGGTTGCTTGCCGGTGGCTTGTTAAAAGTGAAAAAGAATGTTAAATCATATCAACGACTGAAGCTACACGCTTGTCTTTCTTCGATAATTACTGACTGGTTTTGAAAGTCACGATGTTGTAGGCCTACTGTAACAGCGTAAACTTGGAAGGGAACGTTCCAACTGAATGATACGAACAATTATTCCCAATGTCTTGAACATGAAACGTGGATTGCACGGATAACGCTTAAAGTGGGCTGGACTGCACTGGAATTTCCTTCCGGCAAATTAGTGTTTGCCCGGAACTCAGTTCTTCTGTGTAATTGTCTCTTAACAACATTTGAACATTTCTTTTAGATAATAATATCTAACTAACTCTATGGCCTATGGAACCCGAAGGTTCAATGCGGCGTTTACAATATATTTCCACTAACTTCTGTCCTTAGCCAACTGGATTCAGTTTCTACTCTGTACTCTTATTTCTGCAAGATCCATCTTAATATTGTCTTCCCATCTACGTCTAGGTCTTCCTAGTGGTCTTCTTCCAATTGGGTTTTCAGTTAAAATTATGAAAGCGTTTCTAATTTCATCCATTCTGGCTACACGGAATGGCCACCTGAGCCTTCTACACTTAATGACCCTAACAATGTTAAGTGAGCAGTATAAACTATGCAATTCCTCGTTATGAATTTCCTCCAATCCCCATTTTCATCCGTCTTTGGTCCGAATACTACTACTACTACTACTACTACTACTACTACTACTACTACTACAACTACTACTACTAATAATAATAATAATAATAATAATAATAATACGAATTATTATTATTATTTTCAACTTCCCGTCGTTCTGCTATCAATCTAGCAACGCATGGCGTTCACAACTTAGCAAACGTGAAGCGAGTGACAAGTTACAGACCGAGTGCTAATGTAATACAATGTCACGAATTGTGTAAGCAAGCTAAAAAAGGCCTGAAACAATTCGTTTCCGATTTTTGCAGTCGTTTTTACGTCTGTAAGCTGACATGTTTAATATTAGTTTCCTTCTTTCTTTCTTTCTTTTTCATTTGTTAGTTACTTCAACGCTAACTGTAACCTCTATCATGCGTCTTCCTCGATCAAAAAACGTACCAATTTTATTTCCTGCAGTGTTTTCGCGTCACTGCTTTCGAAATGGGGAGGGGGAGAGCACACCTGCACATTTCACGCTTGCGTCTGGTCAATGCTTCAACATCGTGCGAATTTGTGACCAGGCTTGGCCGTAGGTTTTTTACCATCATGTGTGGTTGGCAACACTTATCGGATGCAGTGGAAGGGGCGGAGCTACCAACACCTGTGCTCACCTATTCTTATCTCCGCTCGTTCTCGCTCACGCTTCGGCTCCGGGAGCCAATTCATGGGCAGGCCTGCTCTAGAGTGGTCCCGGGTAAAAGCACATAATCCAAATGTATCTCGAAAAACACTATAGGCGATAAGAAATGACTCTACCAAGTTTTATATTGATAGACAAAATAGGTATGAGGGGAAAGATTGTATTGGTTAACAAGCTTTGCCCTCATATGTATTTCTTCAATCAATACACGCAACTTATTGAACCACTACTCAAGTTACTGTCTTAGACATGAAAACGTTTCTGGGACCATACATAAAAAAATAAACATGTAGGTTGGAACTTGGTCACAAAGTACACTAATTATTAGTATTTTGAATATTTCAAATAAAAGAATAAATAATAAAAAAGAAATCCCTTCCAAACAGAGAAAGTTTTGTTAATTTCTTTGTTTGAAATTAACGCACCTTTTCAGCACTCAAGGTCTACAAACTATACGATCCGAAATCCATCTGCTTGTAGTAGTGTTTCAACCTAACTTTCCCAAATAACAGGAGATAAAGATTACCATTTAGCCGCGATCGACCGCAGCGAGAAACCTGATCAAAAGTGTGCTGATATCCTTATTTTGAAGTGCCTTAACATTCCACTATGTTCCTTTCAATACTCATTAACTTTAGAGGGTCCAGAACAGACGCTATAGAATCCTTACCCTGCGATCAGGCAAAGGTGATATTTTCACAACATACACCATAGATTTCTAAAGGTCCCATAACGCTTAAACCATTGAATTGATGTTAGGCGACGGACGTATCCATTCTTTAAGCTCCTTTCTGTTATTTCAGACTCTCTGAAAAACATGACACCCAAACAATACTGAACGATTTCTTAATTAGATGTAGGCTACAGATTGGCGTTTTTTCTTTGGAAGTTCGAAAAATGTTTCTGAAATGTTTCTAGAGATTTTTCTTGGTTCCGTAAGGGGATGTTGTGTCATACTTTTAAATATACGAGGATAAATAAAAAATTATTCGCAACGTAGCTGTAACTTGTCTTATATTGTTTATATTGACCTCTGTCCTCGTTTATTTTATTAATATGGAGTTTTGGTCATGTTATGAAAGCTTCTACCTAATTTCTTCATTTCTCTACCTTTTGTTGCCAATAGACTATAACCACCTCCATTAGAAGTTTGCATAAGATAACCAGATTCTGACCAGCAAAAAGTAGGACTCAAAATGATAGTTTCTTGCGTCGCCAATACGCATGTTCTTCATTTAATGTTAACCTTAAGTTAATCATTCGTTTATATTGAAAAGAAAAATACTGAAGAAATGTATTGAAGGAATTTAACACAACTCCAAATGCTTTGATGAATGACAAAGTGGTTTATTTTTATTGAACGTACAGTGAAATTTCGTATTAGGCTAAAGATTTTTTAAATCGATTTTCGGAGCGTGGTATTATTTTAAAGAATGTGACAAAATTTAGACGACCGGCACGAAGGAATTTCCACTTAACTTGGTTAGCATCAAGTTGAAAAAGAATTTTTTTTTCCACTTCACCGATATCTTAACAAGCCCTTTCTCAGTCAAAAATAATGTATTGTAAAACAATGGTTTGTTGATTGTTCTGCTTCCCTAATCTTTTGAGGAGTGTTAAAGAAAACATCGATTCATCATTCAGGAAAAAAGTTCCTGTGATTCAAAATGCTGTGAGTAAAGAATGAAACATTAAAATATTGCAAATAAGTTAACTCAGGACATTTCACAGAACATTTTAAAAAAGGAAGGACATTTCTTGATTTTCTAGGCGTCTTCGCTACACGCAGGATTACTCTTTGAAAAACAGTACTGTACTGCGAAAATCAGCACGTCTGGTCAACCTAAGTTTGCACCAAAGATAAACAACGAGCAGTGATCAGGTTTTTGTTGTCGGAAGGTGTATCAGGGGCCGCAATTCATCAAAGACTTTCGGCACGCAACGGGTACAATGTCTTGCCACAACGGAATGTCTATGAATGATTGAAAATTCAAAAATGGTCGCACAAATGCTACGCACAAGGAAGGAACCGGAGATTCAGTTGTCAATTTGATTCTGGAAGTTTATTAAAGAAATAAGTAATAATTAATGGCGCCACCTGTCTGTGACTTATTAAAGATCATGGAGGATTCAGTCAGCATTTCCATTTAGTAGCTGTAGTGGAAGGAAGACGAGCACCATCCCAGCATTTGTCTGGAAAAATATCTTAGCAGGATGGTTAACCAATGGATTCTAACCAGAGGTTGGAATTGGGAAGAAACAACGCTGACCACTTTATATAGTATATAAGTGCATTACTGAAATAACTACACTGAGAAAAAAATGTAGGTGGCGTACTTAAAAAGATAGGTTATATGCGTAATTCCTGTAATTTTTAAACTTAACGTACAGCAGACGTATAACTGAAAATACTTACATGTTTTATAATACTTTCTGTATAAGTGTTTCATCTATACGTACTTTCCGTATGAAATAATGTAGGCGGTCAGGATCTCACATACAAATGGACGTATATAACATATAGCTGATTAAGGTAACATAAGTATATGCATGTGATATACGGAAAACTGTTAGATGGCAGACATCCTGCAACAGCATGATATAACATCTAAGGGCAGTGCCTATGTAGCATACGGATAACGTATGCTCCGTACTGATTTCTATAGTAAGCTAGAGGATACCGTATATTTGTACAATATACCGCTGTCCGGAGAACGGATTTTTCTCTGTGTAGTTTTTGTTTCTTTTTATCTTATTTTCCATGTTATTACTTCATGGCATTTAAGTTATATTTTTTCTAAATGTTAGCGGTCGTATCCATACCGACAAGGACACCAAAACAGAAATTTTGAGAACACTTCAAGACACTCTTCAGTGGCATTGAAACCCTCAACAGATAATAACGAGTCATCGTTGCCTGAACACCCTAGCCCATTCCACAATGTCTACCAAAACTACAAACTCTTGCTAGTTCACTTATATTTCTCTTTCTAAATTATCATGACTCCCAAGGGTGTTGATTTGTGTAGCATAGAATACTACTGAAAAAGTTAACGAGGGAGGAATCTAAATTATACCCATTCAAAAAGTTAGTTTAATAAAAGTTTTAAAGCATGACCTAGCTAATGACATGTTTGTTGTTAGTATATTGTACTTTTAGTCGTAAGAGGATAGCATCTTTAGATGTTTCCTCTTGATTAATAGATTTTGTTCAATGTGACTGTTTCAAGATAACCAATCAGCAGCAAGACGACACTTATTCCTGAAATTTATTTTTTTAGTAAATATATATATACACGAGAAGTATTACATAATTTTAGATAGCCGAGTGAGAAGTATAAATTTTTCGCAAGTGTAAGAGATTCAGATGAGTATGTTAAGGTTAGTTTCTGTGTATTAGATAAGTAGGTATAATCTTTAATATTCAAATTTAACAAAAATAATTTGAGAAGTGAATTTATCGCTCTTGAACTCTGGATAGGACGAAATGGCATTTCCTGAACTACTACTATTATTATTATTATTATTATTATTATTATTATTATTATTATTATTATTATTATTATTATTATTATTATTATTATTATTATTATTATTATTTATGGAGGTGGTGGTAGTAGTAGTAGTAGCAGCAGCAGTAATAGTAATTATCTAAAGATGAATTTCTGGTGATGCTATGAACTCTGATTTGCTACGGACAATCGTCAGGGATACTCTCCTCTCTTAAAATCATTCCCTATTCTGAAAATATTTCGCCAAACGCTATTGGTGACACGTACTCCTAAATTATTATAGAAAACAAACTGCTACCCAGAGAGCATCAATTTCAGATTATACACTTTGTAAACTATAGTGATGAAAGAAGTTACCCTTCTCCCGCCAAATAATTCAGTAACTCGAAATACTGTCGAAAATCATATCGTCTTTGGTTTTACGGTAAACACTTCCTTTTTTATCGATTCACCATTTAACGCATCAGTGATAGGCACGCATACATGAACTCGACTGGCCTCTGGTGGATCTAGTCGTAGAGCCTTCATCTCTGGTGCGTGGGGCCCCTAGTCCCTAGTTCGATTCCAGCCCGTAACTTTTCAGCAAAAATTAATCAAGAACGGAAAACATTCGTATATAAAAGGTGACAAGAATGATTAAACACTGGAATGTTAGTTTAAGTATCATAGAATAACACCACAATCCAAAATTCAAAACATTTAAACAACCGCATATTTTCAAATTATCCATTAAATTTCACTTGGCATTTAAATTGGAATATGTAGGAGTGCTTCCTTACTTTGAGATGCTTTACAGAATGTAATATAGTAGGTTTCTTTGATGTATATAGTTAATCAGGTAAATTGAATAACTATTTATAGAAGATGAATTTGTGGTTCATATTGTGGTCAGCTAATCAGAGCTAAAACCACAACAGTTTGGTTTTTGTAATATGTATAGCAACCTAAAAGGAACTCGTGATTTCCATTTTGATTATAGAGCGTGGGACTGATTACATGATGTGGATTGCATCATCGTGATTTAAAAAAAAGGAATAAAAATTAAAAATGTTTCAGTTTCTGGATGTAACCTTTGGTGTTAACATCTTTCGAATCTCTCATTTTTCATGTAAAAGCTCATAACAAATTATACTGTATAATTTGTATGAGTCAAGAAAACAAGTTGTGTACAATATTAATATCGTTTATCAGAGAAAAAGTGTCCAGAGAACAGACATACACCAATGATCGATTTCATAGAACTGAATATAATGATCGGGTGAATGTAAATTCTGATGCGTGGTTTCTGAAAAAAAAATCCAGGTAAACTAATTTTATAAAACCTAAAAATTAATCCTTTACAGGGATAGAATTCAGAATATAAGCTCTTACATTATAAATAAGAAAATGCGTGTTTCAGAGGTTTGTTTTAAATTCCGCTCCTAAGGAGGGAAAACAGGAAAATTTCTATAATTCTCAAATTTCGGTTTGTTTAATCAGAAAGAGCATAATGTAAGAATTTGCGTAAGAGGAAGATATAGTGGGTCGGCTAAAAGACCGTCCGTGTTTGGGGAGGGCGCTGTGTGAGTTGTGGTGGGTATACGGTGGCGGAGGTGTATCGATCTATAGCGGTACACGTGTCATTTTCAGTAGTCGCAATGGCGTGGCGAAGTGAGCATCGTGCGTTTGTTCTGGGGGAGTATATTCGTAATGGTGGTTCTGTGATTACTACTTAGCGGGCATGTCGCATTCGGTTCGCACTTCTCATTCCGACATAGTTCTGTTCCGGATAGAAAAACTATTCACGTTTGGGTATCAGACTTGAGAACAACAGGTTCTTCACTGAGAAAATAATCACCTGGCCAACCTCGAACCGTAACTACGCCGCAAAATGTGACGCGTGTGACAACTTCGTTTCGTCGTTTCGTCAATGTGTCAGCAAGGGAGGACGCCATTTACGGGACATAATTTTTAAACCCTAGTAATGTAAAATAGCATAGTATTTGTTGTTCAGAAATAAAAGTATTTTTCTGTACTTTTCTTTGTTTGTGACTCCCTTTTGAAATTAGAGGTCTTTTAGCCCGGACCTTGTACAATTCTGCCCGTAGACTTTCAGATAATATTAAGAAAGCATCTATTTCAACGTTTCTGAAAATTCCACTTCTACGAAGAAAAAGAAGCTATTTTAATAATATTAAAAATTTTCGTCATTTATTCACAAAGTGACAAATATAAGGATTCGTTTAAGTTGGAGATATGAAATTTAGTATGGGAACTTTTAAATAAAAATAAGACTATAGACCATATGTGTTCAGCGTTTTCGAAAACATCCGCTTCAAAAGGAGGAAATGGGGGAAATTTCTATTTATATAATATAGAAATTTCCCTTAATTTATTCACAAAGTGCGAATGAAGACGTGAAATTCGATATATAAACTTTTAATTAAATTAAGAGAACACAGTTTCAAACGTTTTCAAAAATTCAGCTTCTAAGTAAGGGATGGAAGGAGGAACTTTATATAGTATTAAAATTTCCTTTTATTTATTCACAAACTAAGAAATGTAGAGATTCAGTTAAGTTGGGGACGGGAGATTCAGTATAGATACTCTTAAGATAGATGTTCAGTATTTTGGGAAATTCCGCTGCTAAAGGAAAAAAGGGAATTTTTATCATATTGAAATTTCCCTTTACTTATTTCGAAATTGTCAGATGTGTCTAACACGTAAGTCGGAAATGTGAATTGTTTTGGTTCGATTTGAGAGTTTGACGTCTCTTTCGGCAGA
The DNA here is from genome assembly GCF_964235325.1 of Thermobia domestica. Classification (NCBI taxonomy): domain Eukaryota; kingdom Metazoa; phylum Arthropoda; class Insecta; order Zygentoma; family Lepismatidae; genus Thermobia; species Thermobia domestica. The sequence goes on along the minus strand of NC_137468.1, from coordinate 187,616,103 downwards.
GAGGATATATCACACGATAAACATTAAGATTGTCATCTGGCTTTTGGGACGAGACGAGAAATTTCACTAGCCTCGTGCGCAATATTAGTTCACCCAAGTCTTAGATCTCAAACATTAGTTCACCCAAGTCTTAGATCTCAAAAATTAGTTCACCCAAGTCTTAGATCTCAAACATTAGTTCACCCAAGTCTTAGATCTCAAAAATTAGTTTACCCAAGTCTTAGATCTCAAACGTTAATTCACCCAAGTCTTAGATCTCAAACATTAGTTCACCCAAGTCTTAGATCTCAAACATTAGTTCACCCAAGTCTTAGATCTCAAACATTAGTTCACCCAAGTCTTAGATCTCAAACATTGTCTTCGTGTTACATGAATCATAGTATAAACCATTTAAATTAATAAAGTGTTCTTGGGAACACAACCAGAAACACTCATCAGTGTTTTAACCCATTTGGGACCAACTTTTTGTTCATGCAGAAAAACTGTTTCAAGTCACATATTATGTACACTCTAGTCAAACGGCACTTACACTACTGAACACCCACGAAGGATGATTGACTGTTGTCAGATCACTTGTCTCGAAAAGCCCAACCACGCCAGCACAAATTGTTCCAAAACCATGTTCCAATAATGGAACAGCGGTCCCAAATGGGTTGAGACAGGGCGCAAAATTTCTAAGTCAGACGTACTTGCCAATCCGAAATTGATGGTTGCCAGTATCTCTCAAGTATAAATTGTGAGATGATCCCTCCCTCCCTGCCCCGCCACGACCTTTGGTTTGACAAAGAAGGAGATTAGGGCATAAAATTTCAAAACCAGACAATTAGATTCAGGATAATCAATTTTGAATTGGACAATTTATATGCATGTTGAAAAATATCTTGCTTTAAGACCACGTTTGTGTAACGCTTTCTCCCTCTCTGCACTGAAGTACCAGTTGTCGATTGCAGTTTTCAAGTCAAAGTCCTTAAGGAAAGTAGGAATGAATTACAACGTTCAGAAAAACTTCACTTTCCATGTCTGTTGCAAAGATTTCACAGTCCATGTTTTCTCTCACTCAGTGACAATTGTTTTCGTGCGAAACAGAAATTGAGCAGACCTAAGAGTTTAGGCAAAAACCATTCCTAGTGAACACTGGTCGCCAGCTCTAAATTTCTAGTCACCAATTTTGATCTGGCGACCAGAAATTTTGCGCCCTGTTTTAAGATACGCAAGTCATTACATAATGTTCTCCAATATAATAATTAACATGGTTTAAATTGGGTTATATTACACTCTTCTTGAACCCCTCGTGACAAGGATAATTCTGATAACTTATATACAAAATTATGAACAAAGTCAGGGCATAAATTTTGTACATAAAGTAACGAAGCGAGACATTTTTCTAGATGGGACGATAAACTTTTTTGAGAATAGAGACGAGCCAGGAAAGAATATTTCGAGATGAGTGGGCAATATTATTTCTTCGCTTTGTTTGCAACAGTGAATCCAGATATATTTGAGTACGTTGGATCAGTGATAGAGCGAGGAATAGAAAGAAGAAAAACACAACTGAGCAATGCTTTGAAAAATAGAAGAAAATATTGAGAGTTAAAAGAGGAAGCTAAAGATCGAGAAACGCGGAACAAATACTTCCAAGATTAATCCTTTAAAAAATATATATTACTTAATAATAATAATAATTAGAAGTTTGCTTATATTGCAATTTGTAATAACCCGTGCTTCGAAAGGGACTTCACTACAGCGAAATTAAACTACCGCTAATTTTAGAGTTTTTCTATAATATCTTCAAAACAAATAAATATATTCGAAAAGCAGAAACGTAGTGAACTAGACAATACGATTTTGTATGTGATACCGTTATCAGAACTCATCTATCTGTTTTCGATTTGCAACTGTAGATAGATTTAGATTTTTTTGAGGGTTCTGTAAATAGCGGCGTTCTCAAAGCAGATAATTGAATTGTGGTAAAGGTATCATATGCAAAATCGCCTTATCTAGTTCACTACGTTTGTTCCTGCTTTTCGAATATTTTTATTTGTTTTGAAGATATTACACAAAAATTCTAAAATTGGCGGTAGTTTATTTTCGCTCTAGTGAAGGCCCTTAAGTTGACCATCTCTCTCTATAGCAAATAACTCGTGTTAACATTCGAAGGAGATCCACATGCCTAGCTGCACTTCCTGTGGTTACGGAGCTGACCCCAATTTATGTAATGACCTCCACGTGCACAAATAATTGTACTTCACTTATAATATTCCAGAGAAAAAATATGTCATTATATTGTTAGTATTAACTACTTACACATCCGAAGGAAGCAATTTACTGTTAGATGTTACAAAGGCGATATTCATTATATGTCGACTTCCTCAACTTGGCGTTTGATATATATATAAAAAAAATCCATGAGTGTTTTGTGTAAATCATTAAGACATAGACAAACGTTCTTTTTGTTTAGTACTCGATGACCTGAATGTTCCCAAAAGAGTACAAGAATGTCACATAGTATTATGTATATATGTTGAAACGCGAACAAGTGGTCCACGCTGTATTCTACACAGCACCGAGATACATTTTATGCTAGAAAAACTGAGTTAATACTATTATTTTTAAGCGCATACACATATTATTACAAGGCCTTACTCAAGAAAGTTGAGAACTCACAAGAACCAAAATGCCCGGGAAAACGTTTCATACTATAAATTAATGTGTAAAATCGAATCTTCTAACTACTTGTTCGAATTTCCTTGTGGCTCAGCGGTAGAGCCTACGTCTGTTGCGTGGGATCATAGTTCGATTCCAGGCTAAGTAAGTTTGTGGTGGACATCGTGTCCATGGGTTTTCTCGAGGTACTCCTATTTCCTTCCACATTCTCATTCCACTATTTTTTCCATCATCATTCACTTGCCTTTATCAACGTCTCCCTTAGCCTGTAAGACATAATCGTACGACGCTAAAGCAAAAGATTTCGTTTCGAATTTCCCTTTTTAATTCTTCATTATTCAAGAAGTTTCTATGCTTGGATTGCTAATGATTATTGCAATGATTAAACTATTTTGAAAATTTACATAAGAAAAATATTGATTGAAATGAGGATTATTCTTAAGAATTCTGCTTGTCGACAGATCTTGCTTTTCTTAAGTTTCGGCCTGGAATCTTTCACGTTTTTCGATCTTAAGCTTCCGCTTTTTAATACCCAATACTTTATTATATATTTCAAATCACCGATCAGTTGTGTTCTTCTTCTTCCTATTCCTCGCTTCCCTTCCATCTTTCCTTGTATGACAGTGTGAAGAAGACAATTTCTTCACAAGGTGTCTCCAACTCAATTGGACTTTCTAAGAAGGATGGTTGCTAAAAGCGTCCTCTTCTCTCTTATCCATTTTAAAACATCTTCGTTTCTAAGCACTTTCTGTCCATTTTATGTTCTTTATCTTCATCCAACACCACATCTCGAAGCTCTCTAAATATTTCTTCTCTAAATTCTGTAATGCCCAACTCGCCGAGTCATGGAGTCCAATCTCCATATATAGCACTCGATCAGCTTCTTTCTTACTTCAATATTAAGTCTACTAGTTAAGAGTGATCTTTTCTTGATGAATGACCCCTTGGGTACGGCAGTTCTTGACCTCATCTCTTTGGTGCAGTAAGTGTCTATCGTCAAAATACTTCCCAGATATGTATTTGAAATGATTGCCTTCTTTAAGCTCTCTTTGTTGAACTCTGTTTCGTAAGGACATGTTTCCACGGGATACCCTCATGAATTTATGATGTTGATTTTTATTCCATTTTGTCCCCCAGTGTCAATTATTTTATTTATCATCTCCTCTGGTCCTTCTTCGGGACGGCCATACTAATTGATATCATAAATACTTTGTTCTGATTAACACACTTGGTCCCTTCGCTGATTATTATCCCTAACACACCATCTCCAACATCTCACCACTCTGGTAGACGTCTGACCGTTGACAACCCGCATATCTGATGTGTTTCCACCTGTAGGTTTCAATCAAATTGATAAGTACTTGTAGGTGTGGAGTACTGTAGTGTACGGGTCAGAAACATTGACATTACGCAAAAGTGATGAAAAACGACGTAAACTTTTGAAATGTAGGTATAGAGAAGAATGGAGAGAATTAGCTAAGTAGAGCGGGAAACGAATGAGAGGGTGTTAGAAACTGTTGGGGAGAAAAGAACAGTTTTAATTATTATATAACAAGAGGAAGAGAAAGTGCTTGGGACATCAGCTAAGAAGAAATTTACCATGAAGGACGTGCTAGAAATGATGCCAGGAAAGAGAGGGATGGGGAGAAGGAGACCACAATTAAAGAACGATATCAAAACAGAAAATTAGTACGTGAAGACGAAGAGGGTAGCGGAAGACCCTGGACCATGGAGACTTCTTAGTTGCGGCAAGTGACCTACCAATAATGGCAGAATACCTATGATGATGATGATGATGATGATACACCGTTGTTAGTGGTGGTACAATAGTCGCTGCGCCTCGAAGACCCGCTATGTGTTAAAACCACAACTTTTCAGGAGAAGCAAAAAACATTCTACTCTTAAATTTTGCCAAATATACACGGAAACATTTGAAAATATAATAAAATTTGTCCTGCGTATATTGTGCACTGGACATTGTTGCAGCTTGCTTCACAATATTATATTACTATTTTTGTGTTTACTTTGCACATGTCGGTTTAGCTTTTGCGCCTTTATAAGCACATAGAGAATCAATACGTACGTGATTAGAATTTGAAGCTTATCTAATATTGTTCATTGTTGTGACGAAACAATTGAATATTCACTTATCACATTATAAGGGACGCTACCTGGCAGCTGTGAGGTTTATTTCCACGGCATAACTCATTTTCGAACAAAATGTCACATAGCGGTTCTTCGAGGCGCAGCGACGAATGCTGTATACTGTATATGGTATACATTTCAATATATCGATATGTAAAAACAAAATAATCAGTAAATGTAAAATTTACTATTCAACAAAATAGGAAAAATTTCCGTTATAGAATATGAATATATATGCGTATGCTTAAAGGATTTATGCACAGAAAAAAAAAACAGTCCTCGTTCTATAAACTAAAATATATATTTAATTAAAATAACATAGAAAATGTAAAATTTACCTTTGAGGTCCTATACACACTAGCTAGGGATATATACGTACTGTATATAGCTATAAGTATTGAAGTTCTATTTAGCTGAACACTGCTTTCCTAAAGATTGAGGTGCGCCTAGCATTCCAGTAGTCCTCAGGATTACTGTGGGACACTAGCGGAGTGGGGAGAATGATCCACATTTTCATCACTTTGTACTTACTAATTACATAGAATATTTGTGATTAATACTATAGAAAAAATACGTGTAAGTGAATTTTATTTTTTTTCTGATATTCTAAATTCATCTTTTGTTTCAGATCTAGACAGCAGTAAAAACGCTCATAAAATTCGTAATAATTACGGGAAGAAATAATTTTATATAGTCAGAATTCAGTAACAACGTAGAAAAAGCAAACTATGAAAATGAAAAAGACACTAGTATTTAAAACTGTGACTGTGATAAGAAAAAATAATATATTCAATAACAAGGCAATTAAAGTATCTTACAGCAAATATTTATAAAACATTTAAAAATCGAGCGTAATAAAAAGAACTAAATTATTTTTTAAAAAAATTATTTTATATATGTTTTAAATCATACTGACTTCGAAAGTTTTTGCCGAATTCAATAGCAAAGTCGTGATTGTTCTGTGTTCTGTTCTTCGATGCACGTATCATGACTGTTTAACATTATTACCTAGATAGTCATTTTTTTATGAGAAATCAAAACTTTTTTTTTAATGGTGAGTCATTCCGGCAGAGAAAGTTGCATTCGCCAGGTTTGTATAGGGTGGATAACAAGTCCCTTTACAGAGCAAAGTATGACGGCGTTACGTGAACCGAACTGAAAGACCGAGTTTGAAGAACATTACAAAATGGAACAGTAAAATTTACATTTGCAGCATTATAAAGGATGAGTAATATAAAAGTCGAACGGTCTCAGGAATTATAATGTTGTTCGGTATGGGGTGTCTATAGGTGGGAGCGCAAACTATAGGAGCTGTGGCGTTAGCGGCGACCATCTTGCAATCCGTCATCTTGGATTTGGGTTACGTTTTATCAAATGGGAAGGGGGTCGTGTCTCATATTATTTTACACTTCCTTTTTCTGGGGAATACGTCTGTGTAATCCATTTTGCGATTTGTGCAGGAGTTATGACTTGTTAAAGTTTGAATTGCAAGAAGGTGATCAATTCTCTTTATCGTTGCAGGGGATCCACAATGGCACTTACACAGGAGGAACGCATTAGTGTCACTGACTGGTGGACGAAGTACTAGAGTGATTGCTGCTGACTTCAATGCCCAGCATCCTGAAAGAATTGAAATTTCACATATGACAGTTTCCAAGTTATTGGACAAATTTCGTGCAACAGGTTCTGTGCCGGACAAGCCACGCAGTGGACGTCCAAGAACAGCCTTCGATTAGGAGACTTCAACAGCAATTGAGGTATCGGTTGTGAAAAGTCCACATCGCAGTACGCTCCGGTTTATCAGTCAGTGTTCCAATGTAAGTCAGTGTTCAGTCCTGCGTGTGTTACACACACACGCACACCAATGGCACCCGTATAAGTTATAGTTACAACATAATCTCTCGGAGGATAACTCTGATCGGTAGTCAGACAGTTTCTTGATGAACAGTTTCCAGGTCACTGAATAGGTAAGAGTCGTCCTATGGAATGTCTACCACGGTCCCCTGATCTAACACTTCTTGACTTTTGTCTGTGGGATCATTTGAATTCAACTGTGTAGTAGGTAAAAATCAACAATGTAATCCATCTCTCCAAAAGGAGGCACGCAAAAGACTTAGTTATCATAGCAAGAATATTAGGATACAAGAATTGTTGTGATTTGTAGTTGTTAACCCATCTTTATGTAGTCACCATCCTGAGTTACACATTTCTCCCAGCGTTACTTCACTATACGAATACCGTCATTGTAGAAATTTGCATATTGTGCTTTAAACCACTCTTCCACCTCATGAGTGACGTTATCTGTGTTGTAAAAATGGTGACCGAGCAACTGATTCTTCATTTGGGGAAACAAGAAAAAAGTCACTGGGTGCGAAATCGGAAGAATAAGGCGGATGCTACAATACCTGGAAGCCATAATCCCTTGATTTGTCAATAGCAACTTGAGATGAGTGTCGTTCTGGAAAGGTGTCAGCAAACGAGGAACCCAGTGCACAGATACCTTTGACATGTGAAGTTCGTCGTGGATAATTTTCCACACACTACCACAACTGAGACCAGTCTCATTCATAATTGTTTGGATGGTTACAAGTCTGTCTTCGACGATTATACACTCCACCTTCTTCATCATGGCAAGATCATCCCTGATTGAGGGTTTCTGTGCTCGTGGCTCGTCTGTGATGGACACGTGACCACTTTGAAAGTTACCTTTGCACCTCACAACCGTTTAATATGATGGGTTAGCATCCCCATAGATAACTTTCATTTTGTCGTGGATTTGGCTTGCGTTATTGCTCTTCAAATGGAGGAATTTTATGACATTTCGGGCTTCAATTTTGTTCATCATGCAGGTTGATGTCTTCTACAGTCTGTCGGAAGAAATATAGTTTACACACATATTTGATATTTGTACAAGTATGCATAGAGCTGGCATTAATTACGCACAGAAAGTTTCATGTAAATATCTGTATAACTTCTTTATGATAATTAAAACTTTTAGATACCCCTCGTATTATCTGAAACATCTTTTTCTGATACTTTTTTCTTCGATTTATCTCAACTTAAAACTTACATGACAAGCAAGGAACTTCTTTCACTTTATTTGAAAGAGAGAGAGAGAGAGAGAGAAAGGAAAAGAAAGAAAGAAAGAAGAAAATGTGAACTGAACTGTGAGGTAAACTGAAGTCAAAACAAATGCTACATGAAGAAAGCTCACAATAGATATTGAACACAAATATTTGGAATGATTTGTTTACCTTTGTTGGTTTTTCCAAGAACTGGAATGAACGACTTCTGGTCGAATGACAACAATCAGATTGCTTTTTGCCGCGGGGGAAGTGGGCTCATTGCTATGAAAGACGACAGTTATGATTTGAAGCAAACTCTACAGGTAAGAAAGGGAGGCAATGGAGAATATTGAACAAAGTGTAGAGTAACAAAAGTAATATTAAGTTTCAAGAAAGCAGAAATTTTAAATTATATTGAGTATTATATTACCATAGAATGTATTTCGAAAAAAATTCATGAGTATATATACACCATTGGACTGAACATTTTTTGGTATATCTTTTCTGTCTATCCGTTCATCCATCCTTCGTAAACTTTTCTGAATTTCATTGAAGTTGATATAGCCTAGTGTTCCCTTCGGTCTCAAGAAAAAAAATACATTGGTTGAAGCTATAAGAAGTGGAAAAAAATGAAATCTTTGAGTTTTACCTCCCACAGTTTTGCCGGGTAGGTTAGAGAAGACGATAATGATGGGAAATGAGGAAAATGGTGGAATGAAGGAAGTGGAAGAACCTCAAGGAAACCCACGCACACGGTGTTTGTCCACCACAAAGTTCACTTGGCGCGAGAACAAGAAGTGAAGAGTAAGGCCTAGAGGTAGAATATAAAGCGGCGTTTATCAACCTGAGCATCGCGAAGGAGAATGAAAAAGAATTGTAATTATGATCTACGGCCAGGGGCGGATCCAGGACCGACTTATGGGGGGGGGCGGTGGTTTGTCATACTGCTACTTTTAAGGGCTCCAAACTTTGGGATGGGTTTTATTTATATATATAAAATAAGAAAGTTCCCTCTTCTGGGGGGGGGGGGGCGATCGCCCCGATCGCCCCCCCTGGATCCGCCCCTGTCTACGGCATATTATTTATGGCGTTTAAAGACAGTTAACAAAACAGTTTGGACTGAAGGGGATCTTTTATATTCTAAACGACTAGTTTTGCATATTCGGTCGATTGAATTTTAACGATCTTTTATAAAACAGAAGAACATATTGTTGGTCTTTTCTGTTATTCAGACGCATTTATGCTTTGTTAAAGTAGTTACCTTTAGTGCAATGCTGACACGAAAAAACACGCAAATTACCGAGCAAGAAAAAAAGTAGATTTAATGAGGATACAGACAGAGAGAAGAGATAATCAAGCTTGTTTAAGTTATATAAGCTAGCTCAAATATCCTTCCCATATGTTTGACGATGTTTCGTCATCCTTGAGCCACACCAGTTCTGCACGGATCACTGCGGATGATCGGTCTGTCCGAGCTTGCCCAGGACACTGCAGATCATAGATTTGTCCGGCGTGCGTAGTTGTGCCCCCCCCACCACCACCATCACGCAATTCTTCGAAAACAATTTCAATCGTTTGTACTTCGTTTGCTCCCTGTTCCGCAGTAGCCCCGTTTGCTCCCTTACCGTTCCGAGGAGCTCCGTTTGTCCGGACCAGACCGGATCAATCTGTGATAGATCTGTGCGGCCCGGACCGAGTCACTTTGGGTCATGGACCTTTTCAGGTCTGGTGCGTCATTGAGGATAACGTGCCAAATGAGGTTAATGATCGCGGTTCCCAGTGAGGGTACTGAGCGCGACCATTATTAAGCGTGTAAGTCTCATTGAAGGAATCAAATTAGGTTAATGAGTATAACAAATCATTAATTAACATCACATACAAATCTTAAAGATGAAATATGAGGAAAATGACCCAAACAGTGTACTTGATTCTCTTGTACACTGAACTCGTCATTTGATAGCCATTTGGATGATCAAATACACTACTATTGTGCAGAAAGTGAATTTCAATTTTTCAGACATAGACCTACCTGTACCCTCCAAATCCGTATGGTACTAGTTGCTAGGAACCTTTCACATTCTGCGGCCACATTCTGCCATCTCTATTCGAACAAGTGAACGATTGGTTTCGTATTGTTGTCTGATGCGTTTTTGTGTGACGTTGTTAGTAAAAGTAGTTAAAATAGAAGAACGAAATGTTTCATCTTCCTTCTTTAATATTCAAATCGAGCTATCCCAGGTTTGATTGCCGGTGGGGTTACTCGGTCGAAAAAGTGTAAACCGTTGTCAGGCTAAGCCATTCTTTCCTCATTTACGCCAGGCAAATGTCGGGTTGGTACGTAACATACAGATCCCAGGAAGCTTCCTTCGTTTTCCAACCCATTCTTCTTTTCCTGACCTCGGATAGTGTGATCACGAGGGACGTCATCCTTTATACGTGACGAGCTAACATGGCTTTAGATGCTTACAGCTCAGAATTCTAATTCCTAATCCTAATCTAAATTCAAATCCACTCTCTCAGTTACACAAGCAAAATGTCAAGGAACACACTCCTTCCCCTTTACGTATGGATATATATAAAGTAGTTGTGGCAGTTACACTGAAAACATGGCAATGAATATAATGAAACCATAATGAAAATATATAAGGCAGACGTGATTTATTTTACACGGCAAAGTAAAAGAAATCGTGAAAAAGAAAACCTTTGTAATTTCTCGTGTCTAGTTTCCCTGATCCAAGCGCCAGACATGCTCTTAAAATGATTTATTTCTGTTTTTAAAAAAAAGAAAAAGCTTTTATACGTGTACTAAACACACCTTCAAAGTTATTACACACTTGCTGCATATGTGACATACTAAAAGAAGTGTTATCGTAAATAACAAATCACAATAGCATATTTGTATACGAAAGCTACAAGAAATGCTGGTAGTATTGTCAGTTCACGGATTTATTTTTGTTCGTAATGGTTTCATGAACACATAAAAGAAAATAGATTTATCTTTGACGCAACATTTGTAAATGTAACCACAGTCAAAAATGAATGATCGACATACATCTTTCCTTTGAATTAGTCTAAATATGTGACGCCATCGACTAAATGAGTAGGGAATTTGTGATAACGTAGGTAACGCTTTTTATATGAATCTTGTTAGATCGCGATGAGTCATGCCTTACTTTGAATACCAATCCCAGTAATTGTTCCGGCCCATCTTTTAACAGTAAACTGTGCCTCATATGGCCTCGATACTGAAAGCTACGAGGGAGGTTTAGAAAATAATACCTCCAAACACCCTACTTGGCCAATAGTATTGCAAACATTCTGAATTGTTTATGATTAATGCAGTGATGTTTAAAAGTCCCTATCACTGCGAAATTAAAATACCGCTAATTTTACAATAATTATGTGATATCTTCAAATAGATAAAAGATAATCGAAAAGTGGATCAAGAACTCCCTAGACGATGTTATTTTACATGAGACACCGTTATCACGAGTTACCTAGTAGATTTCCGTTGGCAGTTATTTAGAAACGCGAAAATAAATGCCGATTTTCTAAATGGCTGGAAATCGAAAGCAGATAAAGGAGTCATGATAACGGTATCTCATGCAAAATAATGTTATCTAGGGAGGTCTTGTTCCACTTTTCGATTATCTTTTATCTATTTGAAGATATCACATAATTACTGTAAAATTAGCGGTATTTTAATTTCGCAGTGATGAGGCCTCTTAAGCTATAGAATGTCACTTATTTCACCTTCCTATCCCTTCTCGTTCCAGGGCTGTCATTGAATTTCTGACTGCGAAAGGTTGTGCGCCCACTAGCGTTCGTCATGGGCGAGAGTCGTGAATACACCATTAAGACCCGGAAACGAAGCGTCAATCGATAGAGTATAACATAACATACCATACATTGTCTGATCCTTAACGATATTATTGAGCCACTATGAATATACCAAAATGAAGAACTCACTGTCGCACAAATGTCGTTTGTCTTACTTCCTTTTCTATAATAAACAAGCAATCCATCGTCAACGTTACCAAAACTTTCCATTACATACATTAAAGGTATCTATGACAACATTCAGAAATCACAAAATCATAATTTAATGTCTTCTTCTTCTTCTTCTATCAAGACATAGTGCATATTAAAATCAAGTATTACCCAAAAATTTACAAGTTTAATACAAGAAAAATGATTACAAGAAAATGATAATGATACAACATATCGTTGTAAGAGTACCGCCACACGTTCTGTCCTTTGTCAAAAAAATTTAAAGTTATCCCGTCTGCTGCGAAGGTGTTGTTGACATCCTGCCTCATCCTGCCTATAGTCCGGATCTTGCGTCCTGTGACTTTTGACTCTTCCTTAAACTTAAGGATCACCTTAAGGATCAATGCTACAATTGTAACGCGGACGTGGAAACAGCAGCTCGGCAATACTGTCGTCAACAGCCAGCACAACTCTTCGCCGACGGCATGAAAAACCTTGTTTCGCGTTGGCGCAAGTGTGCTGCCCGCAATGGGAACTACAGGGTGTCCGAGAAGTCCTTCCCTGATTACAGAAATTGATAACTCAGGCTAGAAATAAGATAGAAATATGAAACTGGTGTTGAATTGTTTACAAACTATAAAAGTTTTTGTCTATGTTAGGTCTACCGAACACGTGTACCAGATCTTGAAACCCTGCAGCAACGAATAACCACAGTCGTTGCATCGATCCCTCTAGTGATGTTGGCTAATGTGTGGATGGAAATTGAATATCGCCTAGATGTGCTACGTGCTACCAAGGGTGCTCATGTGGAAGTGTACTGATATGACCAAAACTTTTATAGTTTGTAAACAATTCAACACCAGTTTCATATTTCTATCGTATTTCTAGCCTGAGTTATCAACTTCTGTAATCAGGGAAGGACTTCTCGAACACCCTGTATGTTAAAAATTATACCATCATTTGTAGCTAACATTTATAGCTTTCCACTGATACCTATATTGATGCTATCTGCCAAACACAAATAAAATTATTATCTTGGAAGCATTACTTTCTGAATCATCCTCCTATGCTAAATTCTAATGTTAGGGTTGTCACGTCCTGTTCTCGTTCAGCACCCAGGATATATAAGACGTAGACCTTAGTTTAATAGAGATCTGTATCACATGTGCTCACGCCAGGATTCGAAAGTGGGTCTCTTGAACAGCAGACACGTACTCCCAGCATGTAGCGATGATAGTGTTCTTAAACTCGAACGGATTAAGTAATGGAGTAGCACTTAGTAAGCTTAATAAACTTCTTTAGAGAATTAGAAAGGGTATAAACTTAATACTGACTACGGTAGATATAATTAATTCTTAATTTGTTCCAGTGTGTTTACCTCGATTTAAAGTGTCGTAAGCATCGTTTTGAATTGAAACAGAAATCTAGAGCTTTGAATGAGGTTCTTTTTATTACCTTTACTGGGGTTCGCGCTCACTATTTTCGTTGAGGCTTAACTTGACCTCAGGAACAGAAGGATAGGAGCTACGGGGCTTCAATATTTGAATATCCAAAAAATTATATAATGGGATTATGCATGTTTAAAGTAAATATCTTGAAAATCGTTAAAGCAATCAAAATAAAAGTTGCACAATATAATAAGAACAAAAATGCCCTATCAAAAACCACAAACAGTGTTGCCATATGTGAAGCAGTGTTGCCAACTCAGCATAAACATATTTTGTTTGAAATAGTATTACATTTACAGTGTGCACAGATTTAAAATGCACTATTATTACCAAATATAACATTGAAGTGTAGTAGTACAGTGTTGCACACTGTTGGAGCTACGTGTACTAAAAATGTGTAATGGAGAAGTCTCATATGTGGTAACAGGTGGTAATAAAGGAGTGCAATAGAAAAAAGTGAGGGATTTGCATACTTCCGTAGCCCTGGTGAATAAGCAGACAACTCGCGAAAACAAAATGATACACGCAAGGAAAGAAACACGTGCTTTCTAATTCTATAAATGGTTCTCCAGATTATCTTATCAATATTTGGAAGAGTACTTTGTTGATTTATGTCTTTCGTGTTAAGTGACATATTCTCTTACTTTCTCTCCTATATATAATATGATTATATTTATACACTGTAATATTACCATATTTACGTTGGAAATATAATTATTATATTACTATGTCATTTCGTTTTTAATCGATCCGGATAGCCGTGTAGTCTAGAAGGTTACACAACCGACATTGGGATCGAGGGTTCCAATCCCACTTAGAACATGTTTTTGTTGTACTTTTCATCTTACATTTCATTGTTATCTCTCTTTCATAGTGGTTCGAATCCCACTTTACACTATATTTCTCATCCTATATAGCTTCGGAGCTGACACTGGACGTAAAAATGGCATCACTCATTCTCGTTTCTCAAATGCATCAATATTTTCTGACACTGCTGATATTTTGCTATGTTATAGTATAGGTGCTATGCATTTGAACTAAATTCATAGTATGAGACCGACATTCCTTTCTTACTATCTGTTGCCACATATCAGACTTCTGCATTGTACAATTTCAACACACGTAGCTCCAACGGTGTGCAACACTACACCACTGCACTTCACTGGTATGTTTAATGATAATAGTGTATCTGTGCAGAGTTGTATATGGTGCTATTTCAAACAAAAATATTTTTATGCTGAGTTGGCAACACTGCTTCTTCTTGACAACACTGTTTTTGGTTTTCGATAGGGCATTTTGTTCTCATTGTATTGTGCAACTTTGTTTTGATTGTTTTAACAGTTTTCAAGATATTTACTTTAAACGTACATAATTCCATGATATAATTTTTTGGATATTCAAATTTTGAAGCCCCGTAGCTCCTATCCTTCTGGTTCATAGCACCCTAAATTTTTATCATGTTCGTTTCTCATAATGCTCTATCAGATGTGTTATGTGGCAATCAGATTTTAGAGACAACTTGTGGGATCTTCCCTTGTAAGTATCCCCGCCTCTACAGCAAAATTTAATTTCAGTAAGCAAAATCAGAAGTGTTAAGTAAATGAGTGAAATGTTATTGAATATTTGTGCCCAAGAATCAAAACTATCAATAAATATAAATTTTTCATTAATATTTTATTGATAAAATACAGATAATTTACATTTAATTTCAGATTTTGTTGTACCAAGGAAGTTATGAAGATTACGGTTCTGTTTATTACGTAATATAGGCATTACATAATATTAAGAAGTTCTTGACGTATCCTTTCCACAAGGCAGACGTTAATTCATTTCCTGTTTGAAATTGCATTCAATGTTGTTCTGCTTTTCTTAGCTTGTGAACTATAATTTGGACTGAAATAAAGAAATAATTAATATAAATCAACCGCTTAATTATTAAGCTCTCCGCTTAAAGAATTATGAATAATTTATACTTCGCTTTGCATCGTCACAGTAGGATGAAAATATTGCAGCTTGCTAAAACAGACATTCTGTCACTCAAATTTCAATGTTAGTAATAATAATAATAATAACAACAAGCACATAAAATCTCCTACATTAAATTGGCAAAACATGAATAGATATTTATATTGGCGTCCGTATGGTTGATTTCACGGTGGGATTTTTCCCTGGTAGTCTATTTCATAGATCATACAATTGGGTACGAATCATACAACGAAATATGTATGAAATTAGAAAACTGGCGCCAAAAATACATTCTCGGAAACTACTGCTTTTACATCAAAAGTGTACATAACCATTTCTACTCGTCTCAGCAATATCTTTTAAACGAGCCATGTTAATCAAACTTGGACAAAAGTAACGGACCTGCAGTTTTAATTAGCGGCCATCTTGATGACGTCACCAACGCTACCCGCATCAGAATATGAAGTGCCACCATGGTTAGTTTTCATTTAGACGATGTTTATGATCAAATAAAACTATCCCCAACACATCTGCACTAAACCTGCCATGGAAGCCCTTTTTCCTACATTTGCTCCCCTACTACTAGGCGCAGACATAATTTCAGAAATTTTAACTCCGTACATAAATGAACACTTGAATATGGGATAATCACATCCTCAAAAAATGCGGTGTCGAATCATAAGTAGTAGAATAATAATAATACAATGATATATGAATTACAAATACAATCTAAATAATAATATGTACTATGCAATTTCGTTTCAAAGATTTTCTTTTTTGGCGTTGCTTTTTAAACCCTGGAGGCTAGAGACAGTCGAAACTAATACATATTTTACATATAAAAGAGAATAGACTATTAGTCATTTCACTCATGTACTCAAGTATATTATTTTCTTTATCTTTTTCTGCTAAGCACAATCCCAGGGAGAGGTAACTGCTCCCTCTTACCTCTTCATATATGGACGCCAACTTGTATAGATGATAAAACATCCAACCTTTTAGAGTACACTCAGTTACAAATATTGTCAGAAAATAGCGCTTTCTGCCATAATAAGTACCAAATTATTATCTACAGAAAATTATATGCAGTAATCGTACATATCTAGATAATAACAGAAACAGATAGTTCAGTTTACTTTAGGTCCTGTTATCAGAAAATATGTGACCTACTGTTTAGCGTGAAATATAGTGAAATGTTTAATTATTATTTGCTATTCTTATGTTTTCAGCATCATTCATTATAGACCTGAATCATTGTTTTTGGTAACAGTAAATAGTACAAATTAGTACATTGAACAAGAGTAGCTGAACTTGCGCTCTCTACACAGCGCATCATTCACATATCAGCATGGATTTCTTTGTCATTCCTCACAACATTTGTACATGTCCCTTTACAGACACAAGTGAAAGACATCTTGATAAAAATCGGCAAGGGGTACCACAAAGGGGAGATTTTTTCGATTACTTTTTTCAATATCTCGCACCGTTTACAAGATTTGAACCTACTTGCGGTTCGAGTTTCTAATTCATGTATGATCAGTATTTTCTTTCTTTCACACACAATAAATTATAATCTCAGTGATATATGGTGTTCATTGGGCAAAACACTCCAAAGAATAAAGATTCGTCTTAGACTGGAAAAATGGTTATCCTTCATTTTTCATTATCATTATTGGCCATAAACCAAAAGCCTGAGAGATTTACAACCTCTGTATATAAGTATGTGGTGTTGGAATGTATAACTCGTAGGATAGGATTTTTTAAAAATTTCCAGTGTACCCCTAAAAATGTAATAAAGAAATAACGACCATGTTTTTTTTTTTAAATATTCAATTAGAACTGGACAATCTACAAAAAATTTTCGACCAGTGAAAACGGCACGTTTCTAGCCCTTGTGGTTTACGAGATTTCATTGTCGAAAGAATTGGGGACAAACATATAAACTTTTCTTTGGAGACAAACATATAAACCTAGCATTTTAATATATAGATAAACTTTGCCTTCTATCTTATCCATCCAATTGATAATCATGTGAAACATCTTGCTGTAAACTATTATTTTGCACAGAGTGAGAAAAGTTAAGTTAAAAACAAAATTCGTAGATTCCGGGTACAGGCGGCTTTCCTAGCGGTGCTCTTGCCATGGCAAGAGAACTGCAATCCTAGAAAATTCGTGCTGTGGTTCAGATTTTCTAGATTTTGTAAAGCAGTGTTCACCAAATTTATGAAGCTTCTGAGCTACCGTACACAGCAAAAAATGTGTTGAAATAACACAAAATGACTACCACTTTAGCGTGTTACTTGTGTGTTAATTCAGCACAAAGACATCGCCTTCCGAGCATATCAAAAATAACTAGTGACTATCTGAGAGAATTTGCATTGGTATTTATCGTTTAATATGAGCAAAGCTTTGCGAAATATCTTTGGCACTTCTGCCAAGTAACAAATAATGTTCTATGATTTCAGTAATCGGTCACAATAATATTGTTGTAAACCTGTGAATCATCTAACAACAGTTACACAGATAGCTGTGCTTCCATCTGTTTTCTTTATCTGTTATTCTTGTGTCTTAGCATATATGAACATAAGATAGCAGAACTGTTGCCTGTGATTCAAACTTGCAACACACTAGCTAATGAAACACATCCTACCAAATGTTGGCGCAAATTCCATCAATTAACAGGTAGAGTTTCTCGTACGCCTTACCCCATTGTTCATAATCATCAAGCAGTCCTTAGGGATGCAGAAAAGGCTAATATTTTTGCTTCCTATTTTCAAGATATCTTTACACCTCTACCCGGTTGGCATACATCAGATCGCTTGCAATCAACTATAAACCGACATACCGATGCAACTTCTCCTTTCTTTCGTCCGTCTGCTGATCATGATTTAGAACCAAATAATCCTCTAACCATGCCGATTCAACCCGAAACTATTAGTAATACACTTAAAGGTAAACGGAATACTTCACCAGGATTTCACTCTGTTACATATGTACTCATCAGACAAGCGCCTCACTCTTTTCTACTCTTTCTTAGCACCATTTATACCTTTATTCTGCGAACTGGATAGATTCCACTCGACTGGAAATACTCAAAAGTGCTTCTCTTTCCTTAACCAAAGAAACCTCCATCAGAAGTCACATCCTATCGTCCTATTCACCTCACTAGTTGTCTCTGCAAAATCTTGGAAACAATCCTTGTCCGTCGCATGCACGACCATCTTCACTCACATAATCTTCTTCCAATACACTAAGCTGGATTTCAAGCAAATTTTAGTACTCAAGATCAATTATTCCGTCTCACCATAGCTATTTACAATCAACATAATACAGGTTTTCCTTCTTGCCTTGTAACATTTGATTTGGAAAAGGCTTTTGACAAAGTTTGGCACCCAGGCTTACTATATAAACTTCGTAACTATCTCCTGCCAACTTCGTACATCCGCTTCATACACTCCTTCTTAATAGGACGACTAGCTTACATCTCAATCAATAGAACGCTATCTCATCCTATCTTGCTGCAATCAGGTGTACCACAAGGCTCATCATTGTATCCTTTATTATACTTACTGTACGTCGCTGATCTTGTTATTCCTAATAACACCACAATATTTCAGTTTGCTGACGACAGTGCTTTTTTCACATCTGGCCGCACCGTACAATCACTTAATAAAACCATGCAAGTAGCCATTGATTCATTTGTGCGATGGTGTCATGTTTGGAGGTTAAATATTCTCTTCCAAAACACAAACCATAGTTTTCTTACCACGTCGACGCCGTTTACGAGTGCATCGAAACCCGAATCTACTTCGCCTTCAGGTTGATCTTACGCCTATTCCAGTTTCAAGTACTATTACGTATCTCGGTGTCATTTTTGACACTCATCTTATCTGGACTTCACACCTCACCAAACTCATAGGTCAAGCGCAAAATCGACTTAATCTTCTCAAACGATTAGTGGGCACAACCTGGGGATTAAGGGTACATACCGTTCTCAATACATATAAAACCTTCATGCGGAGTACATTAACCTATGGACATACAGCCTGGTCCATTAAAATTCTATCAAAAACTTGCTATACTAGAACGCCATGCTATACGCCTAGCCTACCGCATAAGCCTACCGCATCCAACACGTTTACTTTATGAGATAATCAATTTTCCGCCATTATTAACGCATCTCGAACAACTTCGTATACGTTACATCAGCAAACGTATGGCACAGCCCCATTATATGATACTTGATATACTCCGCTACGACAGTGACAACGATGCACCACCAACTTTCATTGACACCCCTCTCCAACACTTCATGACATTATATCATTTACAGTTAGATGATGACATATTGGACCCCGAAATCTATACAATCTACCGACCGCATGAACTTTCATCTCATATCTATCCATCATATGCACAGTAATACCTATCAACAAGGGCCTCCTCCGTTTTCATCAGTTCCTGAATCGCCTCAGGAACACAAGATAACTTCATTCGTCTGAGCTAACATAACCTTGTGATGTGACGTCCAAAGCACTGCATTTCATCCATTCATTACATTTGTTCATTTTCTTACTGCAGCCCTCAACTTTCTTTTCCTCTCATAATTTGTTTATGTAATGACTGCCAATATTTACTTCTAACCATTAACCTATTACTGCTTATGTTATATATTTTTCTCCTGGAATCATTTCAACCCATGTATGTTTAATATAAATATGATGAATAAAGAAATAATAAACCTGACAACCCTTAGACCACCTACATTTCCGTAGAGACAATTGATCTACATTACAGCACTTACCCGAAGAAAGGGTCCAACCCTTTAAACGGGACGACGAACAAAAAAAACTTTGTGCTGAATTAACACACAAGTAACACGCTAAAGTGGTAGTCATTTTGTGTTGTTTCAACACCTTATTTTTTTTACAGTGTATCATTTTTAAATCCTGCTGTGAGTTACCAACCAAAACAACTACAAACTTTAAAAAGAATCTTACATTTGTTTATTGCCTAAACTTACATTTCTACTAAATGTGGAATCAAAGTATCCAATTTAGTAAATGTCTAATATACACACGAAGAACATGGTGTGCACAACCTCACACGTGTACAACCAACTGTGAGATGGGGCTGAGAATGGCAGTTGCGCAGGAGAAACAAGCAGTTGTTGTCATCAGTGTCCCCTGTTGGTAGATCAGCTCAATGAAGGAATCAAGATTACCCGATCGGAGCGTTAATGCGATCTCCTGAAAATGTGCCCACGTGCTACTATTAGCTCGCGATCGACGGTTTGGCGATCACTGGTGTATAGTCTGTACACAACCAAATAATGATTATCAAAGTACGCAAACAATATTTTCTGTATTCTGCACGTACCGATGGAGGGCACACTTGTTTTTCGCCTATTTGCGGCTGTATAGATTGCTCTTGGCTAAGCAACAAACCTGTACGTAATCTGGTACAGAAAATCTTCTGTATCATGCAGAATCACCTCTCTGGATTTTCTAGACAAAAAATATACTCTTAGTCTCTCAGAGTAACTACTGCGTTCTATTACATAACATAATCTCAGCATGCCTCTCATATCAATTTGATTTTGTGTTCCCCGCCACAGGGGTGGACTGGCCACCCGGGCAATCAAGCAAATGTTCTGCGCGCCCTATTCTTTGTGGCGTACATCAAAATACCCAGGGGCGGCTCTAGGATATTTTATACCTTAGGCGAAAATCACGTCTGTGCCCCCATAATTTCCTTCTCTCCCAAACCCAAAACAAAGTGAAGCCTTGTCACTCGTGATATTTTCATCAGATCGTCACATTTTTACGATTTGTTTAAGCATTAATTGAAATAAAACTTACTCCCAATGCCTCTCTCTATGGAATTCATAAGTAATGTATAAGACAATTATTTTTTTTTAAATAAAAGTCTCGAGCGGTGCGCCAGAATTAAACATGCACGATCTGATTATATAAATTTGATGCTCTGTCAAAGAAATACTTTTGAATAACCGACAGTCTAAGGTGGGAAAAGTGGAAGAGGTTATTTAGTGCTACACGGAGAGTAATATGAAGAGATAATACTTGGAGTAAGGCTTCAAACCTTGTTTCCGTTGATTATCTTATGTAGAAAATTTAGGTCAGTGACATTTCTGTGAGCATTCGCAGTCTGGATATTCAGATAATGCAGGAGATCTTATTTACCCATAGAATGAACAGTGTGAACACAGAAACGTATACTATGGACAGATAGATGTTCCCCCACTCCATATAGGTGAGCAGTAATCGATCTTGAGTGATCCCACTTTTCGTTAATGTGTAGGGCGTTGACGCACATACGTTTTGGCTAATGTTGATAGACCACGTGTTAAAAAAAGCCCGCCATTCCGCCCTAGGTAGCCGCCTAGGTTGTCTACATACCGGCCCTGAAAATACATCTTTAATAACAAAAAGTAAATCATCTAGAATTATGTTTGAAACATGTTTATTTTGAATTGTATCTAATGTTATAGTTAAAATCATCACCAGACATCTATTAATGACATAATTCCTCCGAGCAATTAGTATGGCGCCCTCCCGATATTTGTTCAATCGTTCTTTTCATGGAGCCGTTGCGTGGCTTTTAAGTACCGTGGCTTTCGCCCTGAATGGGTTTCTACTCGTGGTTATTCCTCAAAATTATTCAGTCAAAGGCTGAAGGTGGAAAATTCTTCACTTTACCTGAATCGGGAACAAAGGAGAACAAAACTAAAGATGAGAATTATTTCAATTTACTTTTTCTTACTCAATAAAACGTTGCTCACATTTAAAAGAAAAGTTTATATTGTAACGTTATTTGTTCGTTATCTTCTCTGATTCAAATATATTTTGAATACTTATAAAGTTCACGAGATCACAAATGAATTGCACTACAGTTATGCACTTTTAGATTATATATTTTTCCACATATACCTTATTTGTCACATTAAAATAATATACATCCAATTATAACAATATGGTTCTTTGTTCTATCTCTTTCTACATTACCATATCAACCAGATAAACAAGTTGTCATGGCAACGAAAACAAGAAATATTTTGATATAATCAAGGATCTTATAAAATAGAGGATCTGCTCTTACAACAAAATCTTGAAGCCATACATCACAGTTTCTACACCCCTACTCGGATCGCAATGTTTTGATCGCAATAGGATCGCAATGTTTTGAGCCAATAATCATGGCGGAAACGAAAGTAGCCAATCAGACGATGACAGAAACAAGAGTAGCCAATCAGACGTGCCGATGCTCGGTTGTTTTTTGGCTTCATCGATTTAATAGGATGAAGATACATATGGGCAGATCCTCTATTTATAACATCCTTGGAATAATACAAATATTTAAATTATTTCTTCATGTATTTTCTTCTTCTTCTTAATAGCTTATGCCCTTTAAATAGCACTTTTGCCCGTAAATAGAAACAATATTTAGAAGTACCTACAAAAATATACACTATCGTTGTAATATATTATATTTTAGATAAAGAGCGATCTATATTTTAGATCTTATACTAGAGATGAAAGAAAAATAATTTTTTAACTCTTGTTGGCAATATATAGTTTTATTCCGTGTTGCTGTATAGCATCCCTGCTTGCTTTCTTACTTAACTTTAAACATGATCATAATTAGCGACTTGTTTTGTAAATATTTGAATTAAGTTAAATGATCATGTTTGTCAGTATAGTAAAGAAAATACAACTGTGAGTAGTATGGACGCAAATGTTCATAATTTAGTAGTTCGTAGTTTAACTTCAAACTATGGCTCTGGATTCCTATGAATAGTAATAGTTAATATTTTGTATTAGAAAGTGTATATATTTTATTTACCCGTGATTGATTTTGTGTCCTTGATCAAGAGGGAAAGCCAAGGCGATATTCTTATTATGGAGAAAAGCAACGAAAGTCACCATCAGGGAATCACAATAACGGAGAATAGCCAAGTAACTATCCCTGGAATTGCATAATTACTGCATAGTGCTCTACAAACTTTACCCATTTTTAAATTCGGTTAAAGAGGGACAATTGACCGACAAAGCTGCTCATGAAAAACATTTGTTGAGCGTGTTAAGAAAGTTAAACTATCTAAATCATTAAGAAAATCGTGTTTTTATGAAATATATTATGAACTTTTATGTAGTAAAAATTTTGTTGATGACTTCATTATTTTAGAAGTGATTCAGCTTCGTACATGAACACCTAAAGGACTTTTTCAGGGGAGAGGGGGCAAAAGACTGATACAAAGCGAAGTTACAAATAAACACAAAACTTAATGATCGTGTACATAACACTTCATGTGAAAAAAAAGTATTATTTACGTATATTACATTACATACAGGGTGTTTCAAAATGAATATCGAAGTCTTATGACTTTGTAGTATTTATTACATTTAACGTACAATTATAATGAATACATCCAAATGAAAGAGCAACTCAAACAGTTTTTGCTACAAGAGTTCAATGTGAGCACCATTCGTCACACTTCACACAAACTTTCCGCCGGGATATATAATACAAAACGTATTCAATTTAGAAGAGGCTCGTTGCAACTGTACCATCTCATGGGGATTTTCTGACCTCCAGATTCGAACATTATGAGTGTTCACATTAACCACTTATGTGAAATGTCGATTCATCACTGAAGACGGCACGATGCAGAAAATCCTTATCGCCATGCGCAACATTTCATTTGCAAAGTTGGCACATAAATCGTAGTCTGTCGGTTTCAGAGCTTGTAGTAACTGACGTAGTTGTAGGCGTCTGGACAGAAACGGTTGCAATGTAACTACAGATTCAGTTCTTGCAAAATGTAAAACACAAAAAGCTTTCTGCTCACTAGTCGTCATTTTTGCTACTAGGGTTTTCTAACGGTAGACAGAGGAAACAGTGCATGCGCACGCGTGCGTACAAAACTAATTGAGTTGCTCTTTCATTTAATGTATTGTTTATAATTGTAACTTAATTGTAATAAGTACTACAAAACCTTAAATCTCCGATAATCATTTTGAAACGCCCTGTACTTTATTAATTACAGTAAACATACTGTAATGCTTAAGTATTTTATATAAATATATTAGAACTAGAATGTATGAATAAGTTAATCATTTATGCGTTGACATGTACTACTGAACCCCTATCAAAAATCCAGCAACGGACAATTGTTCCTTCTTGCCCATTCGGAGAGCGGCCATACTTTTCTCATAGTTTAGCTTCTTAAAAATACATAAGGAGAACATTCCTTTCTAAATTAAAACATAAAAACAAATACCTCGGTATGTATGGCTAAGACTCCATCGAAATCAGTTGTAAGGATTTCAATATATGCTTTGCCATCATTTCCAACTTCTACAGATTTTCCAGTACATTGGCCATTCACGTTGTCTCCACTGATGACGTCACAGTAAGTTCCAGCTGGGAGGCAAGTCTATTAAAGAACAAAAGCATTAGAAAATACACACACACACACAAATATAACTTAGGAAGTAAAACCACTGGTCCCTTTTCGTTCCTTAAACGTTTAGCTATTGAAAACTATGAAGTAGGTACTAACACTCATTCTAAAATGATAAAAGATCAAAACAAGCTTTCTTCCCAACACGGTCTGATAAATGTGAATTTTAGTGTTCCTCTTTCCACCATCAACTTCTGCAGATAAAAATATAGAGGGTGTTTCAAAAGTGTGTCACAATATTTTGAGAACGTGTTCCCCACATCAAAATAAGGAAAAAAGTTCAGATGGACTTGTGCTCAAAAGTAGATAGTTTCGGAGTTATAGGGTGCCGAAAACGTGAAAGGAATTTCTGGGCTTTATGAAATTGTGATGTTATTAGAATAACGCTTGTGGGCCCTATGAGATTGTAGTGTTATTACAATCATGCTCGTGGGCTTTATAAGATTGTGGTGTTATTAGAATAACGCTTGTGGGCCTTATGAGATTGTAGTGTTATTACAATCATGCTCGTTGGCTTTATAAGATTGTGGTGTTATTAGAATAACGTTTGTGGGCCTTATGAGATTGTAGTGTTATTACAATCATGCTCGTTGGCTTTATAAGATTGTGGTGTTATTAGAATAACGCTTGTGGGCCCTATGAGATTGTAGTGTTATTACAATCATGCTCGTTGGCTTTATAAGATTGTGGTGTTATTAGAATAACGCTTGTGGGCCTTATGAGATTGTAGTGTTATTACAATCATGCTCGTGGGCTTTATAAGATTGTGGTGTTATTAGAATAACGTTTGTGGGCCTTATGAGATTGTAGTGTTATTACAATCATGCTCGTTGGCTTTATAACATTGTGGTGTTATTAGAATAACGCTTGTGGGCCTTATGAGATTGTAGTGTTATTACAATCATGCTCGTGGGCTTTATAAGATTGTGGTGTTATTAGAATAACGCTTGTGGGCCTTATGAGATTGTAGTGTTATTACAATCATGCTCGTTGGCTTTATAAGATTGTGGTGTTATTAGAATAACGTTTGTGGGCCTTATGAGATTGTAGTGTTATTACAATCATGCTCGTTGGCTTTATAACATTGTGGTGTTATTAGAATAACGCTTGTGGGCCTTATGAGATTGTAGTGTTATTACAATCATGCTCGTTGGCTTTATAAGATTGTGGTGTTATTAGAATAAC
Organism: Thermobia domestica; assembly: GCF_964235325.1. Classification (NCBI taxonomy): domain Eukaryota; kingdom Metazoa; phylum Arthropoda; class Insecta; order Zygentoma; family Lepismatidae; genus Thermobia; species Thermobia domestica. Next base: position 187,590,157 of record NC_137468.1, on the reverse strand, counting down.
GTTTGTGGGCCTTATGAGATTGTAGTGTTATTACAATCATGCTCGTTGGCTTTATAAGATTGTGGTGTTATTAGAATAACGTTTGTGGGCCTTATGAGATTGTAGTGTTATTACAATCATGCTCGTTGGCTTTATAAGATTGTGGTGTTATTAGAATAACGTTTGTGGGCCTTATGAGATTCTGATGTTATTAGCTTCACGCAAGTGGGACTTATTGTAATGTTATTAGAATCATGCTCGTGGGCTTTATAAGATTGTGATGTTATTAGAATAACGCTTGTGGGCCTTATGAGATTGTAGTGTTATTACTAGAGACCGGATGTTAGGCAAAATGCCTATTCTTTATTATTATAGATATGGTCAAAAATAACGTTTTAAAGTTTATATGGGGGTTTATAGTTTCGATTTAAGCCAATTTTATTTTGCCTATTTTGCCTATTTCGACCTTTACTGCCTAAATAATTGCTTTAGTGCCTAATATTGCCTATTCTACGAATTTTCTTCAAAATAAGCCTTCATTGGGAAAATATATAATTTATATAACATAAATAATACACACATATTAAGTGTTTGTAAACACAAGCACGTGGTACGTTACGATATATATACATGGTGAACTTCAAAGATGTGCACATACTTCGGGAGGTGATTAGTGATATCAAAAGAAGACAAAATGTCCTCTTGTATTTTGTCGAATTCCGTGTCGTGTATGACTGACAGAGTGTCAATTTGGAATCGAAAATTAAATCCTGACAATTGGAACAGAACCGAAAGATGTGCACATACTTTGAGAGGTGATTCGTGACATGAAAAGAAGACAAAAAGTTCTCTTGAATGTCTCGTATCACCTCCCGAAGTATGTGAACACCTTTATGTCTCGTTTCAATTGCCAGGATTCGGTTTTGGATTCCAAGTTGGCCCCCCTGTCACTCGTACACGACGCGGAATTCGACAACATGCAACAGGACTTTTTGTCTTCTTTTGATGTCATGAATCAGCTCCCGAACTATGTGCACATCTTTCAGGTTCACCCAGTTTGGAATGCATAAAAAAGCTTCGTTTTTATATATACAATAAAAGAAGATATTAACAAACAAGTATGTTTCTATATTCTTTGAACATTATCTACGAGTTGAATCTATTTTTTAATTGTATTGAGTATTTATCTTCATTACTTCGAGTTACATTTTAGTGCCTATTTTACTGCCTATTTTTTAAATTTTTAGTGCCTATTTGCCTGCCTATTTTCCAGGTTTTTAGTGCCTAAACATCCGGTCTCTAGTTATTACAATCATGCTCGTGGGCTTTATGAGATTGTAATGCTATCGGATCTCGCAAGTTGCCCTTATAAGATTCTGATGTTATTAGCTTCACGCAAGTGGGACTTATTGTAATGTTATTAGAATCATGCTCGTGGGCTTTATAAGATTGTGATGTTATTAGAATAACACTTGTGGGCCTTATGAGATTGTAGTGTTATTACAATCATGCTCGTGGGCTTTATAAGATTGTGGTGTTATTAGAATAACGCTTGTGGGCCTTATGAGATTGTAGTGTTATTACAATCATGCTCGTGGGCTTTATGAGATTGTAATGCTATCGGATCTCGCAAGTTGCCCTTATAAGATTCTGATGTTATTAGCTTCACGCAAGTGGGACTTATTGTAATGTTATTAGAATCATGCTCGTGGGCTTTATAAGATTGTGATGTTATTAGAATAACGCTTGTGGGCCTTAGGAGATTGTAGTGTTATTACAATCATGCTCGTGGGCTTTATAAGATTGTAATGCTATCGGATCTCGCAAGTTGCCCTTATAAGATTCTGATGTTATTAGCTTCACGCAAGTGGGACTTATTGTAATGTTATTAGGATCATGCTAAGATTGTAATATTATTAGGATCAACCCGATAGCGGGCCCTCTAATATTCTTATGTTATTAGGATCAAGCTAGTAGGCTTATCTAGATTGTAATTTTAGTACGTACGTCCGTTACTTCAAACGATAACCCTTGAGCAAAAAATTTTTTTAAAAATTCTGGTTTTTGCTATAGACAGGTACAGTCATTATCTGGATCGATTTCGTTGATGGAATCAAATCCTTTAACTTTTTCAGGGTAACGATTACTTTGACAATAGCTATCCATATCCCATACTTCTATGAATGAAGACTTCGCTTGATCCTCTTTACTGCCTTCACGACTTATCTTTCAATGACTGGGGGAAAATTCTCCCCAAAATTCTTGATCAAATTTAGCTGTAACCAGAAGGGTTAATATTAGGAAAGTTTAAAGAAAATACACACCCAAATCAAGTATTTTTTCTTTTTCTGAGGAAATATTAATGGAAAAGTCTTGTCACATTAGGTACATGTGCAAACTTATAACATTACACAAATTTTACTTATGTCCTCTTCCCCTCACATGTGCCTAGTTTAACCAATGCGAGGCAAGGTGTCTCACAAGGGAACACCTTATATTGATAGTAGCATTGTCCAATCAAACAATGTGCAATCGATAGAGGAGTGATGAAAATTGAGAAATCCAAAGTTTTACGAGCCGGCACCCCAAAACAGAGAAGATACAGAGGAAAGAAAAATCTAGAATCATGTGAAGATAGCAATGCAAAACATACACCAGGGGCGTATCCAGGGGGGGCAATCGGGGCGATGCCCCCCAGAAGAGGAATCTCTTATTTTATATATATAAATAAAACCCATCCCAAAGTTTGGAGTCCTTAAAAGTAGCAGTATGATAACCCACCGCCCCCCCCCAGAAGTCGGTCCTGGATCCGCCCCTGACATACACTGACACAGAAAGAACTTCAAAATGATTAAAGTAATCAAAATGATATTTACACAACAGTATAGTAAGCAAGCATTGTACCAACAGACATGCTCAATAACATCATATGTAAAGCAGTGTTGTCAACTGAACACAAATGAAGTTTTTTAAATGGCCCGGAACACAAATTGTAACATCTAGAAACTCTAATTAGGAGTAGAACCATTCCTGTGAAGTCCTGAAGTACAGTGTTGCCAACGTTTGAAGATAGGCCTATATGAATTCCTATATGAATATCGGATGTAGAAGAGAACATACAGTACACGATTCTAACTAGTTAAAACCAAAATTTGAGACCAGAAACAATAATAAAATTACTGAAGCACGAAAATAAGGACGAAGCACAGTTTCAAAGCAGGTTTGCCCAAGTTGAAAATCAGAATAGTATCAAACACAACACACAAAACTGAAATTATGCATGCTCTTGGATTGACAATTGACTAGCAGGCTCACGTTTCTGATGCACATAATATTGTGTCACCTCACAGTTTATTGGTAGTTAATTTTTCAGTGTTGCTATTGATAAAGCGCTCCGAAGTGTTTTGGTAATGTATGTACTCTTCTACATCCGAAATCCATATAGGAATTCATATAGGCCTATCTTCAAACGTTGGTCATTTAACAAAACTTCATTTTGTGCTCAGTTGTCAACACTGCATTACATATGATGTTATTGAGCATGTCTGTGGGTACAATGTTTGCTTACTATACTGTTGTGTAAATATCATTTTGAAGTTATTTCTATGTCAGTGTATCTTTTGCATTGCTATCTTCACATGATTCTAGATTCTTCTTTCCTCTGTATCTCCTGTGTTTTGGGGTGCCGGCCCGTAAAACTTTGGATTTCTCACTTTTCTTCACTTCTCTATCGATTGTGCATTGTTTGATTTGGCAACGCTCCTATCAGTATAAGATGTTCCCTTGTCAATGCTGGAGCGCTAAACTCTGATGCGAGCAGCCTTGGTTCTATGCAGGCGCGCACCCAGAAATGTTTGTGTGGTGAGGGCTCAATACCACAAGCCAAGACGTCTATATAATATTAAATCGGTATATTTCTTCATCCGAAAGAAATAATAAGTAATTGTACAATACTTTCTCTTGTATTTTCAGGAAAAAAATGATAAAAGCAGATTGCTGTTATAAGAGAAAGAGTGCAAATGAAGTGGAACATCAAATTGTCATGCTACACCAATCATTAAACAAGGATAGTTTTATTAAGAAAGTGTACAAATGTGCCTTGAGTCAGGAAGATTCGGGGGGGGGGGGGAGGGTCTGGATCCAATGGACCCTGTGGCTATTCTCCTGGTTCTATCCCAGGCCATATGAAATTTGTGGTGCACAACAACGCTGTGCAATGTTTCTCTTGGGGTTTCTCATGTTTCTTCCCGCATTGTCATCCTACCAATTCTTACATAATGATTTACTTTCATTAATCATAATTATCTTTTGGGTGGCTCAATGGTAGAGCACTTACCTCTGGTGTGTGGGGTCCCTGGTTAGATCCGCGACCAAATAAGATTGTGGTGGACAGCATCGTGTCCGTGGGTTTTCTCATGTACTCTCATTTCCTCCCACTTTCTCAATCCACCAATTCTTCCATTATCATTCACTTGCGTTAATCATCGTCTCCCTTTGCTTTAAGGGCATAATCGTGTGAGGTTAAACTGAAATATTTTATTTCAGTTTTTCACAGTCATATTTTATTTCAGTTTTTCACAGCCATATTTTATTTCAGTTTTTCACAGTCATATTTTATTTCAGTTTTTCAGTCATATTTTGTTTCAGTTTTTCACAGCCATATTTTATTTCAGTTTTTCACAGTCATATTTTATTTCAGTTTTTCACAGCCATATTTTATTTCAGTTTTTCACAGTCATATTTTATTTCAGTTTTTCAGTCATATTTTATTTCAGTTTTTCACAGCCATATTTTATTTCAGTTTTTCACAGTTATATTTTATTTCAGTTTTTCACAGTCATATTTTATTTCAGTCTTCACAATCATATTTTATTTCAGTTTTTCACAGTCATATTTTAATCTTATAGCGATTAACTGTAGGACGTTGAGTTAAAGGTTTAATCGTTGTTTCAAAGCCAAGTAATGTGCTTTTATATTAAAACAGGAGTAAACTGCATTTTAAGATTCATGAGAATTTGAAATTTTCCGAATAATGGACGGACGGATAGCCAGAAATATATATATATATATATATATATATATATATATATATATATATATATATATATATATATATATATATATATATATATAATAGACTTTTTGGTCGAAATGTAATTAGACCCACAAATTATTTAGGAAAGACATTTCAAGTTAATACAATACCCAATATGATTTAGGATGATAATTTAGGTCAAAAGGATTCAAATTTTGAAACTTTGCTAATTTTATATCCACAAAAGAAAACAATATTAACTACTAGAACTTACAGTTGTATCTTTGGAACTCAGAGAATACTTACTAGTTTTTTTTTTCACAATTCCTAAATTTAAGGAGTGGTCCTCTGTACCCCTAACAAAATTTAAGAGGGGAACATCAATTTATGCATATCTTATGAAAGGGAATGAACCCATAGTTTCGGCTAAACGCAACCATTTTTTTATTTCCCAAGAGAGACATACTACTCTTCTATAATTTGTTCGATTTTTTGTTTGTTTGTTTGCCTTTCTTACCTGTAGAGTTTGCTTCAAATCATAACTGTCGTCGTTGATCGCAATGAAACCACTTCCCCCGCGACAGAAGGCAATCTGATAGTTGTCATTCGACCAGAAATCGTTCACTCCAGTTCCTGGGAAACCAACAGAAACAATTAAATCATTCCAAATATGTTTTCGTTTTCTTTTTTTTTTTATTTATGAGATTTCTTCATTTGTTTAAATTTCAATTTACGATCAAGCTTGGTTCACATATAAATACCACCTAACTTAGTATATTTAAAATGAGAGAAGGGTTTTGTTTAAAATGTAAAGTTAACATACCACATTGAAATCCAAGGACATGCATCTTAAATTTCTTATGCGATCATGAATATCCCAGCACGGTTGAAAAACAGACATTAGATTGTATAATATTGATTATAGAAACGATAGGCACATAGGTACTGCAGCATCTAATTTAATAAGAGGGAAACTTCCCACAGTGCACGAAGATGTTCCTTTGATGTCTAAGCGGCGACGTTAGGTTTCGGAATAACGGAATGTCCAGAAGATTTTCCACTTAAACCAGTTGATTTCCTTGGACGTCTTGAGGAAAGCTCGATTATTTCCCGAACACGGAATTTCCTGAGGGACTCCTATGGGACATTCCTGACCAATCTGCATGATAAAGACAAAACGACTTTTATTCATCCAAATATTGTCCCGTGCAGTGGCGTAAGAGGTCGCATCAATGGGGTTCTTGTGGAAGAACTCAATCTTATATCCTATCTGGACATGTATGATATTTGTACATACATCTTAATACAGTAAGTGCTTATTTTTCCGTAATATGTTGCTCAAGGGAAGAGTTCAATCCCGAAACCTCCTCCTTGCGTACGCCACTAATCCCTGATAGACATATCCGAATGAAATCCAGGTAAAATTCGGGGATATTTCAATTATTCTTATTTTATCCAGCAATTGTGAATGTACTGGGACAGGAATGATATCTGTGGGAAGGCCAAACGATGCCCCGTTGTCATATTGTGCTTTGTGGATTTTCATTAGACTTCCAAACTATACTTTCCATACGTGTTAGAATTCCTTTAGAATGCTTTGAGGGCTCCCTTGTGGCTAAGCGGTTATCGTACGTGCTTTTGGATTTCGATTCCCGATGGGAGCTCATGCGGTTTGGATTCCACGTTAAACTGTAAACGCGAATAGCAAGATGAAGGACTGTATCCAGCTGACGAAGAACAGATGGACGAGCGGGGGAGTAAACCACACAACATAATCCACTTTAGAACGGATCAGGGTACGGTATACATGTAGGAGTACTGTACGATCAGCACCCCAAGAGCGATGAGAAAGGACTCTCAAAAAATTTGATCGCTCTCAAGCAAGTATATTTCAGATCGAGCACATGTTCACACCAACGTAGTTTACAGTCGAATTGTACCCCAAGATTTACCAGCTTTTCAAAAATCTTGGAGACACAGCTAGTAAGGGCAATAGGCCTATAGCTCTGCCGTGTCGTGACAAAACGCTGTAACTTTGGCGGAGAAGTTTTGCGAAAATGAGCCGTAAAGTTTTCATCCGAAAATGTGATCTGTATTGTGTAGAACCAGTGTAACTAGGCAATAATGGTCAACCAATCAATTTTCACCAAATTTAATCACACAACATGCATTTACGTAACATTACATGTAACCACGTGTTTCCAAAGTCAACATACACTGGTTCTACACGATACAGATCACATTTTCGGGTGAAAACTTTACGGCTCATTTTCGCAAAACTTCTCCGCCAAAGTTACAGCGTTTTGTCACGACACGGCAGAGCTGGAACTGCAAGTTGAAATTATACCTGGTTTTAAAATTGGAAGGATATGAGCTTCTCGCCGAACTACCGGAAAGTAGCCAGCAAGAAAGATATTATTAAACAGAATCTGTAAAGAAGTTTTCCCATGAAGGGGCTGATGGCGTAACATAGCATAATAAATGTTATCAGGACCTGGAGCAGTATCCTTTGTAGTGGATAGCACATAGTTCTGCAGCTGTAAAAGGTGAATTATGTGGTTCCACATGCCTAGTGTTAAACGATGAACGTGTACGTTCAACATGTTGTTTATACCGATTGAAGTCAACAGAGTAGTGGGTAGAGCTAGATATGGAGGCGAAACCAATACTAATACATTCGCTATTTGCTTCTGATCAGTGACCAACACGTCATCCACGTGAATGGCTGGGATAGACCGAGGTTCATCAGAACCCTGCTAATGACGGATTTTCGACTAAACAGCAGTCATGGAACTAGACGTGGTTAATGTAGAGACATAGTCTCACCAACGCCGACGTTTTGCCAGTTTAACCAAGTAACGGGCCCGAGCACGAAGCTTACAAAAATGCGCTAAATTATCGGCTGTTGGAAAACGTGTAAATCGGCGAAGTGCACAACACCGAGCAAGAAGAGCATAAAAGATTTCGGACCACCAAAGAACTCTGCGAGAACCTAAGCCTCCGGAACAGGGAACAGAAGAATTAGCAGCTGTGAGAATACTTTGGGCCAATAATATGTCCCAGTATGGATTGCTATACATAAAATTACATCCGCTTAGAGTTTCGTTTAAATCTGATAACTTTCATGAAATTACCACTCCAAAATTCCTATTATGTATGTTTAGTGCTAGCAGAAGTGCCGGCCTCGTTCACGAATAAAAAAATTACGCACATTATTTGAAAATAAAGAATTGAGTAGAATAAGCAATGACAAGCAATGCCTTATGCGTTGCTTCTTTTAAGTCCTACGACGTCTGGCATGCGCGCTTTTTACTTAACTTAGGATTAAATGTTATGGTGACTATTACAAGAAGGACGAGGTCGAGGTCCTTTGAGGCCTAGCGTGGCAAAGGAAGTATTCTACTTTCTAATCCGTTCGGAAGTCTCCAAATTCGTAAAGCTTAACCAATTAATATTTGTGAAGTAAACACCAATTTTCAAGGAGTTTGGTTTACCGAAATCCCTTTAGATATTTACCATGTGTGTCCGTCCAGGATTCAAAGAAAAAATTCTCAAGAACTGTTTGATGGATCGCCATCAATTTTTGGCCAGGATGTGCAGAATCAGAAGTTAGGATCCAGATTCGCTGATGGAGGTGATATTGGCACAGGAAACCATGTTCTAATGTTGATGATTAGAGGTAAAAATGTAATAGATAGCTAGAAGTTGTTCCTTGCAATCAATTAAACGTCCCACAAATACATCTTATTTCCATCCTTATCTCTCTACTGGAACCGAAAATGGTAGAAATCCACTACAACTTCCAGGATTAGAATTAGGATTAGGAATTAGATTTCTAGGCTTTCAGCATCTATGGCCATTTTAGCCCGTCACTAGGATTAGGATTAGGAATTAGATTCCTGGGCTTTCAGCATCTATGGCCATTTTAGCCCGTCACTAGGATTAGGATTAGGAATTAGATTCCTGGGCTTTCAGCATCTATGGCCATGTTAGCCCGTCACTAGGATTAGGATTAGAAATTAGATTTCTGGGCTTTCAGCATCTATGGCCATGTTAACCCGTCACTACTAGGATTATGATTAGGAATTAGATTTCTGACCTTTTGGCATCTATGGCTATTTTAGCCCGTCACTAGGATTAGGATTAGAAATTAGATTTCTGGGCTTTCAGCATCTATGGCCATGTTAACCCGTCACTACTAGGATTAGGATTAGGAATTAGATTTCTGGGCTTTTGGCATCTATGGCCACTTTAGCCCGTCACTAAGATTAGGATTAGAAATTAGATTTCTGGGCTTTCAGCATCTATGGCCATTTTAGCCCGTCACTAGGATTAGGATTAGAAATTAGATTTCTGGGAGTTCAGCATCTTTGGCCATGTATGAGCCCGTCATGTATGAGCGTCCCTCTGTGATCACACTATCCGAGGAAAGGGGAGGAAAGAAGCCGCCTTTAACCTGTATGGTAAGAAAAATTCTCAAAAATTCCCGACATTTGCCTGGTGTGAATGAGGAAAGTCTATGAAAATCTCACTCGGTTTGGTTGACCTGAAAACGCTCTTACACGTTCTTGACCGAGTGTCCCCACTGGGAATCGAATTCAGGACCGCTTGACTACAATTTCCAGTTTCAATATTGATCTACGTAGATTAGAAACAATAAGATATATAGAGGAACGGATTATTATTTTTTTTTAAATAATCGATTTAACATTCTGAGGATGATTATCACCTTCTCTCTTAACTCACTATTAAAATCGGAAGTGGTATACAGTAGATCACCCAATTCCGGTTTCAACTTTGATTGCTATACAGTAAAAACCGTAATAGATAGCGAGAAGTGGTTTTCTGCCATCAATTAACGGTCTCAAGAATATATTCAATTTTTACTTTGATCTTTCTACTGAAACTAAAAGTAGTGGAAATCTACTACCAGTTACGATTCAATGAGAATTGTGAAAATATCATATCTAACTAACTAACTAACTCTATGGCCTATGGAACCCGGAGGTTCAGTGCCGCGTTCACAAAAGCTCTCCACTGACTTCTATCCTTAGCTAATTGGATCCAGTTTCTACTTTGTATTCCTATCTCTGCGAGATCCATCTTAATATTATCCTCCCATCTGGGTCTAGGTCTTCCCAATGGTCGTTTTCCTATGGGTCTACCAGTCAAGACTTTGAAAGCGTTTCTACTTTCTTCCATTCTAGCTACATGACCTGCCCACCTAAGCCTCCTAGACTTGACGACCCTAACAATGTTGGGTAAACCGTATAAACTATGTAGTTCCTCGTTATGAAGCTTGAAAATATCATATAATACAAACCAAACTCCTTTACGTGGTGTACACGTGATGAAGCTACTTATTTCTATTAAACTAATGTGTGGTTGTTTTGTACTGGAAACGAATTTTGAACGGACGCCTAGCATAATTAGCAATTTATAGGAGACGATTTGATGCATGTTTAACTAATCATTTTGAATGTTACTACATCTTGCTTCTTACGCTGGAGTTTGTTCTCTTAACTGATATACCACTCCTTCATAGATATTTAACTTCCTAATTGCCTTACGATGCTGAGTTAACAACAGGAAATCTGCGCCCCTATCAGAAATCCTCACATCTACGTACAGTCCAATACAACCTCGTTCATCCGGACTAACTGGGACCAAAGGCAATCCGGAAAATCGGCAATCTGGATGATCCAAGTAACCTGGGTAATAATCAAAACAAATTCTTAAATAAGCAGACTTGCCATTTATTACGACAAATTTTCACATCATTTCTTAACAAAGAATTGGGTCCACTATCTTCTCTTTCAAACTCGTGTGGCATTTGAATGAAACACGTCACGCAAACGCTTTATCATTAAGGTTGGTGTAAACGAATAAGTTTTGCCCATAGATGTCACTACAATCTTTGTATTTCTCTCATGTATTTTATACCTTTCACAAAAATTTACAATTTCTCTTTCAAGTTTCAACCTAGAGACTTCAAATTTTTTGAGAAGGAATTGCATAAAGTATCGAAGACAACAATCCGTACCGATTTTTTAATTTTGAATTTTGTTCATTGTTGAAATAATTGCATTGTTAACGGTTTGGATATCCATTTCAACAGTCAAGCCACTTTAACAATGAAGAAAATTCTAAGTAAAAAGTCAGGACGGATTGTTGCCTTCGAAAAGTTATGAAGTTCCTTCTCTAAACATTTGAAGTCTGTAGGTTGAAATATGTAAGAGAAATTATGAATTTTCGTGAAAGGTAAAAAATAGATCAGAGAGACACGACAACTGTAGTGACATCTATCGGCAAAACTTGTCTCTTTAAACCAACCTTAATAGTTCAGCTGGAGTCATGTCGGACTGACGCTCCCAGTACGGCATAATGTCTGTCAGCTGGTACGCATCATCTGGATGTATCGACAGCTGTTTTCTGAAATGTCTACAAATCTCAACCGGATTGTCCAGCAATCCAGATCAACAAGGGCCAGATAAACGAGGTTGTACTGTATTTTGCTTTAACAATTTCTAACATTAGTTATTTTTAAAAGTCAATTAATTTGAACATGTAATCTGTGTGTTCACCTTGAACAACGTTTCTGAATTTGACCATGTTGAAGATCTCTCTCCATCGATGCTCGCAAACCCATCCGTTACCACATGTCATATCGTCGTTTATAATAACAGGAAGAGTGTTGGCATTGGAATCAGCTGGAGGACTGGAATTAGGATCATCAAACGCAAAGCTTGACATCACTCGAGGGAATCCATATGGCCACGCCAACATAAATGCCACAGCCATCTGAAACAAAAACACTAAATCAATAATAATAATAACAATAATAATAATAATCAATATCTCAACTACAGTCATGACTTCCAAATTGGTGATAGGGAGATGGAATTCCCTACCACTGGACTTTTGAAAAGAGTTTATTTCTTCGACTGATTTGCTTTCAATTTCAGTTTAGATCTCTTGCCGCCAGCAAGGCTATGTGATACGTGGACCTACAGTTTAAGACCGTGACATACTAAAAATAATACAAAATTTACCATTTTCTTTTACTTGCTTTTCTTAAGTGGAAGGAGATAATGAAATGCAACTTAACACAATAATAGATAATGTTATTTTACGACAGAAAATATGAACCTGAAGAATTTTCAGTGTTGCCAGAATAACATCTTCCCCAAAATCTAAGTTAAGGCAGCGACTAGAGCGACGAAGTCAACTGCATTTGATTATGTATCATGTTTTGTTGGTGAACTGCTTTTTAAATAAAAGCTGTATTTAGTTTGTAATAAACAAAATAGTTCTAACATACAGTTATTACAATTAATTAATAATGTTACTTCAAAAATACTTGGTAGGATTCCAAGACAACATGACATGTAATCAAATGCAGTTGAATTCATTCCTCTAGTCGCTGCCTTAATTCAGATTTTGAGGGAGATGTTGTTCTGGCAACACTGTCATTTCTATGGATGTCTACGCTGAATATTCTTCAGGTTCATATTTTCTGTTGTAGAATAACATTATCTATTATTGTGTTAAGTTGCATTTCGTTATCTCCTTTCACTTACGAAAAACAAGCAAAAGAAAAATGGTAAATTTCGTATTATTTTTATTTAGTATGTCAGGCTCTTAACGTGGAATCCGAATCCAGATGAGCTCCCTCGCGCCGAAAGACCTGTCTAAGCTATAGATCCACGAACGTACATGTCATAACAGATTTAGATACTCGTACACTATAGTATATAGTTGTACTTAAATGCAATGTGCGTAAATACTTGTTTTACATGTGCACAAAAGTTGATGTATGTTCTCGATAGTCTTTGTTCCCCCTCTTATATCTATGTCTTTTGCCCTTCCCTGGGAGAAAGCCTACGGGCGTTCCTCTGTCAGTGTCTATGCTAATCTAATTCAGCCATATGATTAATGTTTTACTTGATAAATATGTCCATAGATGAGATATGTCATATCATTCGATTAGAGATGGCCAAAGCTTTCCGGAATCGGAAATTTCACATTTTTTTCTGAATTCCGGAATTTTTCTGAAAACAGGAATTGTCTAAACTTCGGAATTTTTCCAAAATCCGAATTTTTTCTGAATTCAGGAATTGTTTAGATTCCAGAACTTTTCCGAATTTCGGTATTTTTCAGAATTCTAGAATTTTCAAAATTCCGAAAATTTTCCAAAATACGGATTTTTTTCCGAAATCCGGATTCCGGACAGTAAACATTCCGGAATTAGCCATCCCTACATTTGATTGATCACATTGAGCTGAAGAGGACGAGTATAAATTCTTATGTGTAATTTTCGAGAAAATGGAGACCAACATTTTTGGTACACATAAAATTGTTCCTGTACAATAACGATTTAACCTATTAACATCAAACTAATAGTTAAGTATTCATTCATCAAGCTTTTCATTGCGGCAACAGCAAGATTACAGTGTACAGTTTGGGTAATAGGACATAGCTAAAAATTATGGTTAATTCAGTGGCAGCTCTAGAGTCCTGTAAGAGGGATGCCACATCCGCAGTGGTAGTGAAATCAAATTTCCCTTTTCTCCCCGTAACACTTCCGTCTTTGGTGTCTCTTAGTGATATTTCACTTTGAAGACATTCTCTAAACTCTGACGTGAAGTACAAGTATCACAAAGAAAAACAACGAATTTCGCATTGGATAGTCGTAGGACAAGTTAAAATGATGGAGTCGATTCCAGAAATTTGTTCTGTGAAATCTATGTTACTGTGAGACATGCACTTCTAAAGATTCTCTTTCTAAATTTAGTTTCCACGCATTTTTTCCACTTTCTACCGCTAAGAGTCAGCACGGAACACACTACAAAGGTTTGGCAGAAAATGAACTATCGGCTTGATATGTGTCGTGTTACGCGGGGTGCTCAACGAGAATACTTGTGATATTTTTGAAGAAAAGTTTTAGAGTTTATCATTGTTTAGCACATATCTCACAATAACACATGTTTATTATATTTCACAGAATAAATTTCTGAAATCGGGTTCATCATTTTGACTTGCCCTGTATATTCAGCATATATATCTTAACACATCACTCTACAGAAAAAATTGAAGCTATTCAATAAGTGGAAAGCAATTGAGGTTTGAATTCTTTAATCGATTCTGTAAAAGTGATCGGGTACATAACCGTTAACATACATACAGTACTTATTAATTTGAAACGGATATTGAACAAGAATTTTAAGAATAATCAAAAAAAAAAAGAATCAAAGTATAGAGATCTTGGCTATGAATTTTAAGAATGATCCCTAAAAATGGATCAAAATATAGCGATCTTAGCTATGAATTTTAAGAATGATCCCAAAAATGGACCAAAATTTAGAGATCTTGGCTATGAATTTTAAGAATGATCCCAAAATATGGATCAAAATATAGAGATCTTGGCTAAGAATTTTAAGAATGATAAAAAATGAGATGTTGGCTATGAATTTTTTAATATGATCCCAAAAAATGGATCAAAATATAGAGATCTTGGCTATTAATTTAAAAAATGATCAAAAATGGATCAAAATGTAGAGATCTTGGCTGTGAATTTTAAGAATAATCCCAAAAATGGATCAAAATATAAAGATCTTGGCTATGAATTTTAAGAATGATCCCAAAAAATGGATCAAAATATAGAGATCTTGGCTAAGATTTTAAAGAATGATCCCAAAAATGGATCAAAATATAGAGATCTTGGCTATGAAATTTAAGAATGATAACAGAAAATGGATCGAAATATAGAGATCTTGGCTATGAATTTTAAGAATGATCCCAAAAAATGGATCAAAATATAGAGATCTTGGCTAAGAATTTTAAGAATGATCCCAAAAATGGATCAAAATATAGAGATCTTGGCTATGAATTTTAAGAATGATCACCAAAAAATGGATTAAAATATAGAGATCTTGGCTATGAATTTTAAGGATGATCCCAAAAAATAGATCAAAATATAGAGATCTTGGCTAAGAAGTTTAAGAATGATCACAAAAAATGGATCAAAATATAGAGATCTTGGCTAAGAATTTTAAGAATAATCCCAAAAAATGGATCAAAATATAGAGATCTTGGCTAAGAATTTTAAGAATGATCCCAAAAAATGGATCAAAATATAGAGATCTTGGCTATGAATTTTAAGAATGATCCCAGAAAATGGATCAAAATATAGAGATTTTGGCTAAGAATTTTAAGAATGATCCCAAAAATGGAACAAAATATAGAAATCTTGGCTAAGAATTTTAAGGATGATCACAAAAAATGGATCAAAATATAGAAATCCTGGCTAAGATTTTTAAGAATGATCCCAGAAAATAGATCAAAATATAAAGATCTTGGCTAAGAATTTTAAGAATGATCCCAAAAAATGGATTAAAATATAGAGATCTTGGCTATGAATTGTTAGAATGATCCCAAAAAATGGATCAAAATATAAAGATCTTGGCTAAGAATTTTAAGAATGATCAAAAATGCATAAAAAGATTGCGATCTTGGCCAGGAATCAGTTTCTGGATAAGGGACCACAAAATTTTTGAACGGTCTCTAAATCGACTTTACATTTTCTTTTCTTTTTTTTTTTTGGGGGGGGACTTATTTGGGACTTTTTTGTAATAACTTATTTATTTTGTTATAATTTATGTAAGTTTTATAAAATAAATACAAACATTATTTAAAAAGTAGTAAACAGGAAACATACACAGCATGATAAGTCATCATTTACCGTTGAGTTCATTTTTCTAGTCGGTGCCTTAACCTAAATTTTCGAGTAATTCAAATTCTGATCACACTGTAATTTCTATGGATGGCAACACAGAAAATTCTTCCGATTCGTATTTTCTAGTGTAGAATAACATTATCTATTATTGTGGTAAGTTACAGTTAATTACCTGTTTCCACTTACGATAAACGGGCAAAAGAAAAATTATTAGTTTTTCAAAAATATTTAGTAGTCTACCCCCTTAATAAGGGGAACTCATAGGGAGATACTCTGTTTCACAACCGTGAAGAAATTATAGCAGGCTACGCAAAACATGTAAAACATGCTTGTAATGATTCATGTTTCTGGTCTAATTTTCTTTACTACTTTCTAAAACACTAAATTACTGTTGTACAGCATTCAGTAATAAGAGTGATCGCCAAACTGTCAATCGCGAGCTACTAAATAGTAGCTCACGAGGACATACACATTTGCTAACTTGGATAGTTTGATTTGATATTTACTAGAAATGTAAATTTATATGCAGTAAACAAATGTAATATTTTTTTAAATAAAAACTTGGAAGTTCTTTTGGTTGGTAGCTCACAGTAGGATTTAAAAACGGCGGTAGCTCAGGAGGTTCATAATATTGGTGACCACTGGTTAGTAATATAAACTGCGTCAAAAATAAACATTTACAACAGTGTTAATTTAATATATATATATATATATATATATATATATATATATATATACAGAGCGTTCAAAAAGTCTCTATACACCTGAATTGTTACATATTCAAAGGAACGAGAAAATTATTTTACTTAAAATTTATTATATTTTATGGCATAATAGCACTATGTATAGGGCGTAGCATATACATACACATTTTAGCACACATTTTCACAGCAAATGTTGGAAATGTCCCCCATGAGCCTCCAAACATGCCTACCTTGCATTGCATCCGATATGTGTAGCATTTTTTCTTCGTCAAGCACTTCGATCATAGTCCATTACCGTTCCAATGTCTCCAAATCTATCGATCAGTGCCCTTACAGTGTGACGATTAGGAACAGGTGTATCCGGAAGCCTAGCTGCAAACTTATCTTTGGCTGTCTGTTTGTACTCACCTTGTTCACGGAACACATGTTCAACCAGGAATATTCGTTGTTCCAAAGTTAATACCATTGTTTCAGAGACCGCTAACTAGATGCAACAATCACTTCAACGTCACTTTGCCGACTGGAATATAAAGGAACTTCACGCAAGGCGATAATATATCAGTGACTATAATAATATAGCAAATTTTATTTCATGTGACTTTGAATGCGACTTTGACTTGCCATGATTCAGGTGTATAGAGACTTTTTGAACGCTCTGTATATATATATATATATATATATATATATATATATAGATAGATAGATAGATAGATAGATATAGATATATATAGATATATATTACAGTTTTATCTAGAACTAAGGAAATAGATGTCCTGAAACAGGAATGTGTTTATTTTAAGCATAACATCCCTTTTACCTTTTTCTTCTAAATAAAGTTAATACAGTGAAACCTCCCTTAACGGACACCTTTATAATACGAACATTTTTTTTGTCCGGGCAAAAATATATATGTTCTTTTACATGACAAAACCCTCCCTTTTACGGACACTCTCAGATACGGACGCGGACAGCCCTTTTCCTACCTAACGTTTGAATAACCTCTTCAGAACAGACAGGAATTATTCTCGGTTCTGCGATATATTACAGTTGATAGAAAGTCTTTTCCCCACAAGTGTATCTATTCAGTACAAGTGTCTTGACCTGGTGAACCATCAAACAGAACAGCTTCAAGTTGAACTTGAAATTTTTTTTTCTGCCCGCAATAAACTGCTTTCTGGTAGAAATTCTAGAAAATATTCAATAAGCAGCAACTCTAATGCAAAGTCAGTCGTATGGCCAAGAATTCTATACGAATCTTCCCTTCCCTAACAAATTTAGTCGCTTTTCCTACGCACAGACACACACACATACACGTTTCTTCCGCAGCCGCAGTGAGGATTCTCAGAGGACACTTGCTAATGAGTTCTATTACCCTTAGTAGAAGGGAAAAAGCCTGGCTTTTTTGGTAAACAAAAGAGTTTAGCTAGTTGCAGTATACGAATATTTTAACACATGCCCCAGTAATAATATTATTTAACAGAAATGAATTTCTTCTTCATCCTCCCAGTTATTCAAATACGTTCTAAATAGTATATTTTCGTATTGAATTTTTCGCATTTAAGCTCATACATAATGTATTTACTGTATATTACTGCATGCAATTACCGTTGTGAGAAATTAAATTCCAGTAACCTCTCTGTAACGGACATCTCTCAGTGACGGACAAAAATGCATGTTCCATTGATGTCCGTTATTCAGAGGTTTCACTGTATTATCTTACAATATGTACTACTGTAAAAATTTTATTTAATATTACTTTCATACGATAGTACTGAATCATAAGATATATCAATACATAGCCTAACAATTATAAAGTTAATAGCTAAGTGAATTATTATAAGCTAGTTTCAATGTTTGTTTTCACAGTTAAGTTATTATTTATCAATTAATGTGCTTGAGTCATAATGATAAATTGCACATAAAATATTAACTTCTTAGTTAAAGTATATTTACAATGTACAGTATGTACAAATACAAGTGCTTTAGTTTTTAGAACAATTGATAAAACCAAGGAAAACTTTCCTACAATTACGCATGTCATCTATTATGATTGTCCCTGTAAAAATATGTTTATGATTTTCTACACAGAACTAGTCAAAAGTTGAACTGGAAACAAGTTGAAACTTGGAAAATTTTACGAATTAATGCGGTAATCTTTTCTAAAATTATATTATCAGACTTTTAAAATTTCACTAAAAGATAGAGGAAGAGGATGGTAGCGTATAATAATTCATTAGTTTAGCCAAGGATCTTATAAAATAGAGGATCTGCCC
Organism: Thermobia domestica; assembly: GCF_964235325.1. NCBI lineage: Eukaryota > Metazoa > Arthropoda > Insecta > Zygentoma > Lepismatidae > Thermobia > Thermobia domestica. The sequence continues at coordinate 187,571,431 of NC_137468.1, read as the reverse complement.
ATATGTATCTTCATCCTATTAAATCAATGAAGCCAAAAAACAACTGAGCTTCGGCACGTCTGATTGGCTACTCTCGTTTCTGCCATCGTCTGATTAGCTACTTTCGTTTCCGCCATGATTGTTGGCTCAAAACATTGCGATTGTATTGGGCGGAGTGGCAGAGTAGGGGTGGTGAAAGTGTGACGTATGGCTTCAAGATTTTCTTGTAAGGGCAGATCCTCTATTTTATAACATCCTTTATTGTTATTATAAGGATTAACCATGAAAATACTGAGAATGATTGAATTGAACTTACCTTATAGAGCCTGGCATCCTTGTATGTGAGTATATTAGAGCCTCCAGCACCATGTCCACGCTGATTATCGTGGTTATCAACAAAGACCAAAGCGTCACCAGATGGCAGCATGTTCCATTCCTCACCTTTTACAAATGGTCAAAAATTAGTATGTACTAAGATTTTGTTCACTATACAAATTTCGTAACTTGCATATAGAAATAACTGTTTTAAAATTTATAATACTCACCTTAGGCCTTCCCCGTGCACACGTAATTGGTTTATATTCTAGATGGGATACTACTAAATGCATTGCGGTCCTTCGGCTGCACCGTAAACTTTTAAGTTCACGTCTCATATAGCCTCAATGCTGAATGGGGACTCTCAATAATGACAATATGAAATAATATAAAATTTCATTTTGACAGAAAAAAAGTTCCAGTTTGTGTTTGCATTTCCTGCGTCATGTTAAATATTAAAATTAGATAGCTCTAGAATTAGTAACAATAATATTTATATTGTCCTTACAGGAAAAAATGTAATCGAGAATACAAGAACACGACGGGAGGAAGGAGAGGTGGTAATGGCCAGTGATGGATATAGCCCGGGACTGGTGGGCCTAGCCTCCTCAAATTTTAAGTGACGAAAATAATTTAATCTATTATTTATATATATATATTTTAAAAGTTTATAGTAAGCTCATGATATACCTATCACAGACTGGGTGCTGGGCTACCCCCCTCCGACATTTTTACTTTCTAGATCCGCCTTTGGTAATGACAAGGAAAGTTAGGTACTTGGGATCAATAGTGCAGGAAAATGTAGGAATAGAAGATGATGTAAACAGCAGAATTAGCAGCAGTTGGATAAAATGGAGAGAAGCAACGGAGTATTGTGTAACCGTATGGCATCAATATGCCTTAAAGGAAAAGTTTAGAAAACAGTAGTTAGACTTGCCATATTATACGGAGCGGAATGCTGAACGGCGAAGAAGAGAGAGGAACAGAAGATGCATGTTGCTGAGATGAAGATGCTGCCGTGGATATACGGAGTGACGTGGAAGGACAGAATTAAGAACGAAGTGATCTGGAGAACACTAAAGATGAGACTAGTAGTAGCCCTATCAGGAAGTCGCGATCGGAAAGAGGAATTCCCGCCGTCGACGGTGGCAGGCCACCGGAGACAGCCGGCACCCGTCCGCGGCGGCACGATGATCTACTTGTTCAAAGTTGGCGACCTTTTGCCGAAGCGGCAAGCGGTCGAAAATCGTCGGCAAAACAGTCAGAAAGGCCTCTTTCCGACCCTCTGCCGACTCCTTATGCCGGCCTATTTTCGCCTGCGCGTTTACTGCGCCTTTACGACTTTTTGCCGACTGCTCGGCAAGCAACTATTCGTCGAGGTCGAAAATCGCGCGGGTAGACGCCGGTGTCTGGCGCCGACAATTCGACAGCGGCATCTGGTCGGCATGGACAAATTGTCCGACTGTAGGCGGCAGGATCCTGATGGGGAGAAAAGTCCCAAGAAAGTAGACTAAGATGGCTTGGGCGAGTAAGAAGACCTTTGGAATATGTAGCTCATCAAGTGAATGTTACAGAACTGAATAAGAAACGATCCCGAGGCCGACCAAAGAAGATGTGTTGAGATTGTGTTAAGAACGATGGTGCAGTGTTGTGTCCAGAGGATATGACACAAGATAGAAACAGGTAAAGGAGAGCGATCCGAAAAGCTGACCCCAGCAAGCTGGAGAAAAAAGGCTTAGAAGGAGAAGATATGGAAAATGAAACTACTGCATGTTACTTATATTTTTCAATGTCTAATACATTATTCGTAAATTTCCACTTTATGTCTTCATAAATAGTTTATAAGTAAGAGTTTTCCTTGTCGAAAACAAGTATATTTTTCTTGTTAGAAATCTCCTTCATGCTTTTCTGCCATCACCTTCTAATGAACGTAACGATACTAGGGGGAAAAATCTCGATATATTTTACGTGGAACCTTTTGAAAGTTGATACTTTTTCGTTTCGTATTTTCATTCGTTAATTTGTTTCGTTTTGTCTTTCTTGAAATACCAATCACAATTTGTATTCCTTGAGGCTTGGTTTTTCAGAATTGCACATGATTAAGCGACCTCATAAACTACTTCCATACAAACATGCACTTCTCCGATAACAAACAAAGGACTTCGAGCATTTGGCAATTGGTTCTGATTTCATGCTAATTGATGACTCATTATATGCAGTGGTGTATTTAAGGGAGGATTCTGGGCTTCAGCCCTCCCCCCGAAGTTATATTTACTATATTAAAGTAAGTAAAACATCTTGCAGAATTTTCACATTTCCAGGAATAAAGTTAGCAAAGTCCCCCCGAAACAAAATCGTAAATATGCCACTGATCATATGTGTCGTTCAGAGCACAAAGTAATTAAGTCCAATTACCAAAGTTGTTAGGAAACAGGGATAAAGTTTAAGCGGTACGCTTAATTACATGGAATAGTTAATAACATAGATATGTCTTTTACATTACAAGAATTATTTACAATATCTTTACATGAATCTCTTTGAGCTCTCAAAGAAGCTTCGCATAGAGATCTTAAAAATAATTTTTTTCACAAAGAACCAAAAAGTAAACTTGATTCCCTTCTGCACTGAACGCACCGTATCTACTTCTTGCATTGAGATTTCTCTCACAGATTGCCATTATTTCTCTGCACTTCACCAGATAATTTCTTTCTATTCTGTTTGGTATTGTTCTTTCGAAATTACAATGTTTTAGTTCATACTTGGTACTAAATACAAGTCTAATTCGAGATATTATTATTATTATTATTATTATTATTATTATTATTATTATTATTATTAGTAGTAGTAGTAGTAGTAGTAGTAGTAGTAGTAGTAGTAGTAGTAGTAGTGGTGGTCAACAATCAATTTACAATGAAATAACAAGAGCATTCAAAATGAAAAAAAATGCGAACGAATAGTAAAAACTGTAAACTGCAAGAGCTTTTCTTAAATAGCCTAAATTTTTGTACTAGAACTCAGTTATGATTTCAGAAAAATTTTCCGGGAAGGATTTTAATACAGTGGAGGTTAAAAGTAGTGTTACGAAGATTCTAGAATCCATTTTGAGTACTAATAGTATTTATGGTTCTGGGGAGAATTTCGTAGTTCCAGGGAGGGAAAAATTCCTCCCCAAGGCATCCCCTGAAATCATCACATCTAGTACTTGTTCTGTAGATTATCATTTTAGCAGGGTTAGGGTATACCACTTGTATTGACCTCAATCAGAAACAATACTCATCGCATCATTTCCCACTTACCAACCACTCATATAATGGATAAGTAAAATGCCCGTTCAGTGTTTGAAAGCACGTTTAATAACTGATAAGTAGCCAACCAGCGGTACGAAAGCGAACTGTTGGTTGCATAACAAAACAAATAACGTTAACGTTTAACACAGATTCAACTGACCTTAAAGCGAAATACCTAATTGTAAGCATAAAGAGAAACCAGGTACCGTCTTCGAACTTTCTAAACATTCATTTCTTGTATATTTGTGGCTACCATTGTTGGTATCACGAAATGTTTTGTGGTTTTTCATTGTTGGTATCACGAAATGTTTTGTATCTATCATTGTTGGTGTCACGAAATGTTTTGTGGCTATCATTGTTGGTATCAGGAAGTGTTTTGTGGCTATCATTGTTGGTATCACGAAATGTTTTGTGGTTATCATTGTTGGTATTACGAAATGTTTTGTAGCTATCATTGTTGGTATCACGAAGTGTTTTGTGGCTATCATTGTTGGTATCACGAAATGTTTTGTATCTATCATTGTTGGTATCACGAAATGTTTTGTATCTATCATTGTTGGTGTCACGAAGTGTTTTGTATCTATCATTGTTGGTATCACGAAGTGTTTTGTGGCTATCATTGTTGGTATCACGAAATGTTTTGTATCTATCATTGTTGGTATCACGAAATGTTTTGTGGCTATCATTGTTGGTATCACGAAATGTTTTGTGGTTATCATCGTTGGTATCACGAAATGTTTTGTGGCTATCATTGTTGGTATCACGAAGTGTTTTGTGGCTATCATTGTTGGTATCACGAAATGTTTTGTATCTATCATTGTTGGTATCACGAAATGTTTTGTGGCTATCATTGTTGGTATCACGAAATGTTTTGTGGCTATCATTGTTGGTATCACGAAGTGTTTTGTGGCTATCATTGTTGGTATCACGAAATGTTTTGTGGCTATCATTGTTGGTATCACGAAATGTTTTGTGGCTATCATTGTTGGTATCACGAAGTGTTTTGTGGCTATCATTGTTGGTGTCACGAAATGTTTTGTATCTATTATTGTTGGTATCACGAAATGTTTTGTGGCTATCATTGTTGGTATCACGAAATGTTTTGTGGCTATCATTGTTGGTATCACGAAATGTTTTGTGGCTATCATTGTTGGTATCACGAAGTGTTTTGTGGCTATCATTGTTGGTATCACGAAATGTTTTGTATCTATTATTGTTGGTATCACGAAATGTTTTGTATCTATCATTGTTGGTATCACGAAATGTTTTGTGGCTATCATTGTTGGTATCACGAAATGTTTTGTATCTATCATTGTTGGTATCACGAAATGTTTTGTGGCTATCATTGTTGGTATCACGAAGTGTTTTGTGGCTATCATTGTTGGTATCACGAAATGTTTTGTATCTATCATTGTTGGTATCACGAAATGTTTTGTGGCTATCATTGTTGGTATCACGAAGTGTTTTGTATCTATCATTGTTGGTATCACGAAATGTTTTGTGGCTATCATTGTTGGTATCACGAAATGTTTTGTGGCTATCATTGTTGGTATCACGAAGTGTTTTGTGGCTATCATTGTTGGTATCACGAAATGTTTTGTATCTATTATTGTTGGTATCACGAAATGTTTTGTGGCTATCATTGTTGGTATCACGAAATGTTTTGTGGCTATCATTGTTGGTATCACGAAATGTTTTGTGGCTATCATTGTTGGTATCACGAAGTGTTTTGTGGCTATCATTGTTGGTATCACGAAATGTTTTGTATCTATCATTGTTGGTATCACGAAATGTTTTGTGGCTATCATTGTTGGTATCACGAAATGTTTTGTGGCTATCATTGTTGGTATCACGAAATGTTTTGAAAATGAAATGAAATGAATTCTTAGTTTTACGTTCCACGGTTATGCCGGTTAGGCTAAAGGAGACGGTGATAATGAGAAATGAGTGAAATGGTGGAGTGAAGAAAGTGGAAGGAAACGGGAGAACCCCGAGAAAACCCACGAGCACGGTGTTTGTCCACCACAAAGTTCGCTTGGCGGGGGCTGGGATCGAACCCGGGACCCCAAGCACCAGAGGTGAACGCTCTACCACTGAGTTACCGCGCCCCCACGAAATGTTTTGTGGTTATCATTGTTGGTATCACGAAATGTTTTGTGGCTATCATTGTTGGTATCACGAAATGTTTTGTGGTTATCATTGTTGGTATCACGAAATATTTTGTGGCTATCATTGTTGGTATCACGAAATGTTTTTCTCTTTTAATGTATTTCTTATTTATAATTTAGTTTTTTTCTGCACTTCTTATATATTTAATTCAGTAAGTTTTATTTTTTAATTATTTTTATCTTGTACGTTTCCGTACCTTTTCTGTCTATTTCTTGTCATCTTCAGACATTGTATCATGTTAGCTTCACTTCGAGTCAGCAGTAATTCGTTTGGTTTGATACAGCATTTCATTCTTTCCTATTTTTCATCTTTATTATTGTACAAGGCTTTATTCTTATTTTCTTTTTTTTCATATATTATTCGTTCAAAGTTTTCCATTTTTTGAAATTTATACTAAAACAACAATTCTCTCTCACACAATAATATTTATATAGCTGAGTCCCAGAAGAAAAGCAAGTTACTCCTGTAAGTAGCGAAGCTCTTTGTAACCCAGATGTTCTGAGGATTTCGGAAATTGGATGTTATTTTTGAGTGAACTGGCTGTTTTTATGAGTGACGTAACCATTTGGCGTTTTGATCGTTTAGGCAATTTTCTTTCTTTCATGTAATGTTAGGGGAGAGGAAGGGAATGGTGATTAGCCCACTTTACCCTCTTGCGCGACCCGAGGAGGGCCCGAACTAGTGCTGCCATATCGAGAAAACTGTCAGAAAAGACTGAAGTCTAGAGTGTGCTGAAACATTTTTGTCGATTTTCTTATAAGGATCGGCATATTTCAACTCAAGATACGTACAATTTTACGTAGTAAGATCTTAAAGTTACTAAGTTTCATAAATAGTTATATTTATGTCTAATGCATGGCACACAGTTATATTTCAAATAAACTACGTTTTACTGTATAACCACCTCAATTTTCAAAATGACACAATGTAGGGGACGCCGATCAACGTGATAGATTTACCATCATGGTGATCGCCATTCCTAACAAACTTTTAGAATACTTCTCCAGCCAAAAATTATAAAGAAGTCTAGACCAAAGATAGGTAATACGCCTACTTGATACAAACACTGAAACCTTGAAACACAGAATTTACTTAAAATTGATAATTACTGAAAATCTAATACAGTGGTCAATGGTAATTCCATTTTATTTATCAAATTTAACGGAAAAGTGTCCATCTTCACCTTACCGAGTAGGCCTATTACTTATCTTGTTTGCTTTAGGCTAAAATTGCGATCGTGCCAATGTGCCTTCAATCAGGTATGTACACAGGAATTTATGTCGGGGGTCCAAAGCTTTCGGATGAAATTTGATTTGAGGTTATATATTTAAAATTTATAAAATCCAACATCTGCCTACGCACCTGTCTTCAATAATTGACCGAGTGTCAGCAAAGGTCTTCTGGTCGAGACGTTTGGGATTTGTGTTGTGTGCTTGTCTGTATATATGCCTTCTGTGTGTCTGTATGACTCACAATAACTAGGGCCTATCGAACGTATAAACCGATCTGAACGCAACGTTCACAGTTTGTTTATTGTTTCAAATGATATGTCAAGTTCGTAGGAGAAGAAAACTATAATTAATAGCGAATTCAACTCTTTTCTGTTATAAGAGCTTTGTAAATGTGAAAACATACTTCGGGAATTCCGGGCTATTGGTTCAGAAAGGGGGAGGGGTAAACTCGAACAAGGGTGTAGCCAGAAAATGAAAAAGGGGTGTTGTAAAAATGAACACTTACGAACTCAAATGAAACTTTTACAGAATTATTGCGAAATTTATCGTTCGAAGAACCTTGGAATACTAATAAATGACTACTCGTCAAACTATTTACTCTAAATAATAATCTCTAGGAGGTAACTTCTATTGGTTGTGAAATTTGTTAAAGCATGAATCTATGTAACACATGGTAGCAGGATCAAATTTAACGCAAGACGGAAGCTGTGCAGAGACGAATCCTTCAAGGCAAAATGGGGAGCTTTGTCAGAGATGTAGGCCTACACCATGCATTACTTACATATTCTATTTGAAATGAATATGCAATAACTTGAAAAATTAACTTTGTGTGATTATAGCATTAACTTTTACTGTTCTTCTTGTTGTTGCCTTATATTTAGACCCTTTCTTTCTTTTGTCAGTGCAGATGGTTGGAAATAATAAAGAAAAACTGATAAGGCGAAGTGGAGCCTAGAAGATCTTCAGGCCTATGCAAGCCTTACGACAAGGGAACTTCACGAGAGAACAGTCAATCAATTTAACATTCCATATACAACTTTTTATAATAGAGCTGCGAGCAACAACATGGGTTCTCCTACATTTGGTAGAAGTGTTGTTTTTATTCCGGCGCAAGAAAAAGAAACAGCAGATCACCTGAAGACAATGGCCACATGTTTGAATCAGTTGATTAGCAACATAAACTGTGTATTATGTGTGAAGAATTTGAGCGTGACGATCTTGGTATCGGTGTAACCTTTGTGGATCTGGGTGCATGCTGACTGTGCTACTTTGGACTCACCATGTGAAATCTGTGACCTGTGTTGTAAAAAAAACTTCAACAATAAATTCAGTTGACGTTTCTCAATGTTTCGATGGCACAGTTTAGCCAAAGAAAACATGAACTGCTTATGGAACTATGTGTGTTTATTAAACCCGTATTGTGATCGCCATTACCAACATGTGATGGGAATGGCGACCAAAGTAGCAGCTTGAGTTTTTTCCTTCGTGTTCTTGAACTGAAAGAATGACCGTCGTTTTATTTTACGCACTTATTGTAAAAGATTAGGGTATGTATTTACAAATTTCTTTCAATATATTTTGCAAATAGAATTGCGTAACATCCTATTTTTCTTAGGTGATCGTCATTGCCCACCTCTCCCCTATATAGTTGTATATTTCAGTTTCTACCTTCCTGTTCGTATTTTTCCTTCTTCCATTTCCTTCATAAGTAATAGTGTGGTTCTTTCATACCTCATACTATGTCCAATCATCCCACATTTTAAACATTTCTCGAGTCCACTGCAAAGAGCGGAAAGAACACCTAGAACTTTAATAATGTCAGAAAACGCTGGATTATTACAATACAGCATTAGTCGAATTATTTCATTAGTTATTAAAATTATAGAGCCTTGTGTTTCCAATACATAAAATCCCTAAACTGTACGTAATACATGTCATACGTATGTATTGTTTCAACACGCTAATTATCATCTATTACTGCTTGATTTTTTATTGTCCAGTCATACATGCATTGGAAACAGGTCACATGTGTTTTGAGAAGGAGCTCGTCACGTTGATGGAGGTCATAACGTCATCTATGTGGCCTTCAAGAGTACAATGCAAAAGGTTTATTTTCTTCTCTCGCAAATGCTGTCTAAAACGTTATACGGGATCTAGGGATGCGCCCTAGACAAGATTTGAGGCTGTCTCGTCTTGAAAATGTGCTGTAAAAATGATGTATCGACTCGAAAAATGTATTCTTCTCTATTGGAAAAGCTGTGTCTCGACTCGAATTTCGTCAGGAAAATTCTGTCTCGACTCGTCTCGTGCGCATCCCTAATGGGATCTAGGAATACATATATATGCCGTCGGTATGACTATCAGGCAAAGTAGATGTATTATCTTTTAAGTGATTTTTAGATCTGTATGTTAACACAGACCCGGTACAGAGGAGCTCTAACGTTTGAAAAAGGGATTTTTTTTTTTAGAAAAAATCCTCATTTTTCTCGAATTTCCCTTTTCAGGTATATGATACGGATATGTGAATGGTGCAGTTTGAAAGGATGCTTTACACTTAAGAAAATAAAATACGAACCAAAGTCCGAGGATAAATAATGGTGATGCAGTAGCTGCTTGATAGAAAGTGTAAAATCTACCTCAAAAACCCCAAAGTGGTTAAAATTAAAATTTAACTTGAGAACTAAAACTTACCAAAATTTATAAGCCATTTCAGTGGATTGTGTCCTCGGAAGGCATTCCCTAATTCGGAGCCATATTTAAATTCAGTTACTCTGCCTAGCTTCGTATAGTCGGAACCGTGAACAGCCTCACCACCTGAGAAATAGAAATTTTATTTAATCCCAAATTCTATTTGCTTTCATGTACAAAATTCTAATTTACTCTAAAATTTAACCATTGACGGGAACGTGATTTAGACAAGAATGTACATACAGAACGTTTGGCTTCCTTAAGTCTACTTGAGGGTGCTGTAAATATGTTAATATACAAGTAATAAGAAAAAGAAGCTTCGAAGAAACAAAGAAGTAATGAATTCTAACGAATAATAATTCAGAAAATTAATACAAATTTGTAGTGGTTTTGCTACTAATTGTTTGAAGTACAGAGCTGTCAAATAGTCCCGTTACCTCTTATGTATTACATAGATGTTAACGAATTGGTGTTTTTTATTGTTGCAGGTTCTGGTATACATCTAAACAACACGTTGCGTGATTGGTTTATTCCATATCTGCAAGATCGGGGGCTGCTCGGTCGTGTATAGCACAAACAGGATGGAACATCTGCCCATTATGCTATTGCTGTTAGAGAATATCTCGATGAGATATTTCCTGATAAATGGATTGGACGTGGTTATGTCCTTTTACCTTTGGATTGGCCACCCCGAAGTCCTGATCTGTCATCTTGCGACAATGCATTATGAGGGCTCATTAAACAATAGGTTGATACCACACGTTACGAGACAGTTGAAGAACTTAAGGATGCTGTTCGACGTGCATTTATTGCTATCACTCATTGCATTGTTGAGAATGTAACATCGTACATGGAGGAGAATCATACTCTGTTATGAAAATGATGTTGTACTCACAGACACTGTGGAATAAATAGTAAAGAATAGTCACACTATCTCAAAGTTATCCTCTGTCATGAGTCAACATCAATACAATATGACTACCTATAAATATGTGAACACGCAATAGGGAGTAACAGTGCTTTGTGGTCATTCTGACTAAAGACAAATAGTGGTTACGATCATAAAAATGACAGACTGTTTTTTTCATTATTAACTCATTTGTGTAATGATCATAGATGGGTCGCATTTAGGTATACAATTTTTTGTAGTTCACATCGCAAGTCTAAGATTTTCACTAGCAAACTGAAATGTGATACCGCTTTATTGAACTGCTGATAAGTATGAACATTATCATTTGTTGTACACCTACAAACATAATATGCATCAAGTCATGAAGATAATAAATCCTTAAAATTGCATAATGTACTACAAGCGTGTTGTGTACTGTGTTATTCTGTAAGAACGCAGGGCAAAACCTGATAAGTGCCACTCTACGAAATTTTACAAGATAAAACATTATTCGTGGAGTTTACAAAAGTATTTCTCTGCAAGGCATTCTTTCTTGTTCTTATTCTTCTTTAAATATCTACTTAACTATAATTTTCCTCTTTTGAACCATTTATTACGTTCACGTAAGTAGGCCTTACAATCATATTCATCATCATCATAGGTACTCTGCATTATTGGCCAATCTCCCATGCTCCAAGGTCTTCCGCTAACCTCTTCCTCTTCAGGTACGACTTATCTGTTTTGATATCTCTATTATCTGGAGCTTCCTTCGCTTCTTCCTTTTTTTCCTGCCACCATACACTCTAATACTTCCTTATGATACAGTTCCTTCTTAGCCAATGTCCCAACCAGTTTGTCTTTCTCTTCTCAATAACATCTAAAACTAATCTTTTCTCCCCCACCATTTGTAACATCCTTGCATTCGCTTTCAGCTGGGCCTAACTAATTCTTCACACTCACATTTCGAAAGCTTTCAGTTTTCTTTCATTGTTTTTGCGTAATGTCAATATTTCTGACCCATACAGTACAATACTGCACACGAAGCATTTTACGACTCTTTCTCAACTCTTTACTCAAGGTCCAACAAAACAGACATTTCTTCCTCCGAAAAGCTTCTTTTCTACATTTCTAAGCTTGCTTTTATTTCACGTTCACACTTCATATCATCGGCCTTATAATAGAGTTTATGTTATTGTGGACGTCCGTTACTCCGCACGACAACTCTTTAATGGACGCGCGAATTTCTTAATTCTGTTTTTCTTTTCTTTCTTCCAATAAAAGCTAGGGCTTTTATCTCGTGTGAGTTCGTTAACAAAGTCAATCCGTTAACATCTTCATAGGTAATGGTGACTATAACGGTAGCTATCCACATCTCATTTTCTGCTATTCAAAGATAGTAAAAGTTACATATCTCACTGTTAGATGGCAGCATACATCCTTCAGCAGTCGACATCTACCCAACAAAATTGAAATTTCTACTATGTCATTCTTTTTACTGTTGATTAGACTCTATATAATATCTAGGATATCAGTATATTTTACAAGGTACAAGTTTACGAAACCTGAACAAATCGATTACTTAAGTGCTTCTCGTACATCCTATGTAAGTACATTTAATTCTTAAATGTCAGTACATCTAAGCTTCAATGGTACACAGCAAAAATTGAGGTGATGAAACAACACAAAATGACTACCACTTTAGAGCGTTACTTGTGTGTCAATTCAACACCAAGCTTTTATCTTTTTGATAGTCACGGTCGACTAGCTCCCGCCCAAAGGGTACTGCCCTTTATATCGGGAAGTGGAGTAATGGGATCGTGAGGATTAGGAGAGTGTGGATGGGTATTATTACTTTTATTAATCTTTATTTCACAATTAGTTTATACATAATCATAAATTTAGTGGGGAGACATTAATACATTATATTAGATAAGCATATACTTTGGAAAAGGGTGGACATTATGGCCGTTAACCATAATCATATCTTAAGGTATGTGGGAATAAATGGTAATGAGGTGCATCAGACGTGACAACAACGGGTTTTGTTAGCAAAACAAATGTATTTTATCTTCTGATCCGGGGGCGACTCCGGATCTGATGAAGACAGGGGAAGCCCAGTTAGACAATAGGACTACTGTGCATAAGATGGAATGATGCAAGGTGATGCCGTGGCGGTGATGTAGTCTGTGATGAATAGGTGGTTGGGACTGTCAGGTGGTAAGGAGAAGTGGTAGAGGTTAAAGAGGAGTGAAAGGGGGGTATGGCGGAGGAGGACATTGGAAGAATGTAGAGCAAAATGATGCCTTGTGGCTAGAAGCATGGTATGATGAGTTTGAAACCGAGAAGAAATGTAGCGGAGTCCCAAGGTTTCGAGATGATAAAGAATGTGAGGAAATGGAATGCGGTCATAGAGTTCGTTGGTTGGGCTGGGAAGGTGGATTCGGAAAGCTAGGCGGACGCATGCCGTTCAAGAATTTGAAGTCTAGTATAAAACGAGGGAGCAGCGGCAATCCAGGCGGTAAAACCGAAGGTAAGAACGGGACGAAGGAAAACTTTGTAAGTGGTTAAAAGTGAGACGATTGTAGGCTTTGGTACATATGGATTTCAGATGGGCTGTCCATTTAAGATGTCTGTCGAAGACTATCCCTAAATATGTAACAGTGTTTTGTGGCTGGAGAGGAACGTGGTCGACATGGACAGAGAAGTTGGCCGGATTGCGATAGACGCGTTACCGCTTGTTCGGAGGAAGAAATATGATTGATTGTGTTTTGGCAGCGTTTAATTTCAGTCTCCAGCGTCTGCACCAGGCGAGAAAGGTGTCAATAGCAATCTAAAGTGTTCGATTGATCTCTTGGACAGTGTTTGCGGTTGTGAGAAAGGCTGTGTCATCGGCAAATTGATATAAAATGATATTGCCAGGTATTTTAGGAAAATCGGCTACATATAAGAGATATAATAACGGAGATAATGATGAACCTTGAGGAATGCCAGAATGCAGGAAAATAGGGTGTGAGAGGTGGTTGTTGATAGACATATAACTAAAGCGGCAAGAGAGAAAGTAGAAGATGAAACGGATGTAAAACAGAGGAGAGAGAGAGAGAGAGAGAAAGAGAGGATTTTATATATAAAACCAAGATGCCACACCTTATCAAAAGCTTTTTCCAGATCGAATAAGACAAGACAGGAAGGTTTGGATGTATTGAACTGCATTGTAATATGGGTTGTAAGGCGCATGAGCTGATCATTAAAACTATAGGAAGGCCGAAAACCTGCTTGCGAAAGAGGAAATAAATTATGGGCAGATAGATGGCGGTGCAGACGCGTAACAAGGATACATTCCAGAATTTTGCTGAACGCTAGCCTGAGCTGAATAGGCCGATACGAAGAGACAGCATGTGAAGGCTTGTTTGGTTTGGGAAACTTGAGAGTGATCGAGGATTTCCAAGAAGTCGGAATGAAGCCTCTGCGTAAAATAAACGTATAGATAGCGGCAAGTAAATGAAGAAAAATATATGGAGACATTCTCATCTTGGTAGGAAATACGATCAGCGCCGGAGCCCACTGACGTTTTCTGGTGACTGTGATGTGGATATCTTCAACCGTAATAGGAGCAGTAAGATGACTGTTTGCAGGTAATTGGTGGTTAGAATTGGGTTGAAGATCTGGTTATGAAAGATTGAGATTATCGGCTGGATGGGGGCGTAGAGACGGATCAGGTGAAAGAGGAGTGAAAATTCCTTGAAGGTAATAGGCAAAGGCGTTTGCTTTCGCAGTATCGTCAGCAAGTTATTAGTCTCAATCTAAGGGTGGATAAGGTGTACGAGACGAGCATTGGTGAAAACGCTTTCAGTATTTTGTGGGATGAGTGGTGGTGGAAAGATCATTGCAGGTAGTGATTCAGCGACGGCGTTTATAAGAACTATGTAGTTATGGAGAGTGCGTTGATACTTACGGTGGAGACGGAGAGACTCAAGAGTGAGTGTAGTCTCTATAATGTACCCGGGTGCTAAATTAATACAAAAGTAACACGCTCAAGTGGTAGTTATTTTGTGTTGTTTTAACTCCTCATTTTTTTTACAATGTACATGTAGATGCACATATCGAACACAAAAGCTTGTAAAGTAATCTAGTGAATGTATAAAAAGTATCGGGTGTCCCATAAATAACGCAACTTTTGAAATGACCGCCACTTCTGTTCCAGTAACTGAACGTTACACGATTTTCATCCGTTATCTTTGTGGCTAGTACTTATGAAGAGCCGAGTAGCGCTTGATCGTTATCTTCTCTGTGTACAGGTATGAATGAAGCGCTTCGTGACGGAACAGCTTGTATGTCATAGTGAAAACTTGTTACAAATGTGATGAATGTTATACAGAGACTGTTCGTGAACTCTGTGGAATGTTTAGTTAAGGTTATGCACCGAATAAGTAGACTATGATGACGTTGACCAAACATTCCACAGAGTTCACGAACATTCTTTGCACAACATTCACCACATTCACGAACATTCTCTGCACAACATTCACCACATTGACGAACATTCCCTGCACAACATTCACCACATTTACGAACATTCTCTGCACAACACTCACCATATTCACGAACATTCTCTGCACAACATTCACCACATTTCTAATGATATGACAACACTATGTTCCATTGTGAAGCGATCCAATCCTACCCGTAAATAAAATAGATCATGATCATGAACTATTCAGCGTTACATGACTTCTAACCTAAAGACAAGAGATAAAAATCGTATAACTTTCAGTGATGCCAACTTACTAGAACAGAAATGACGGGCATTTCAAAAGTTGGACACCTTCTATCAGCAAACAATAGCAGCAAATAATAGTATATGCAGTTGCGTCAGCTATTTAGTTCAGCTGCATATGGATAGCAAGTAAAATATATATATATATAAATTTGTCAACAATTATAACGAAAGGATTTTTTTTTACCTAAGTCAATCACTTCTTGAAAGATGAAAGGTCGTTGACCAGCTGCGAATCCATGTTCCGTTGACAAATCATTGACTTGGCTGTACATAGCTTCCAGATCAGCAGGCCACATATGTTTGGACGCATCAACTCTGTGAAAACGTAAGCAAATACTGACAGGAATCTATTTAAGGAAACAAAGTCTCAAGCATGCGCTGATGCATTTCAAGTGTAAAAGCGAAAAATGAACGCAAAATTCGACCATTAATACATCTACTTTTAAAGAGCATTGTGCTCAAGTAAATAAATGTGGGAAACATTCAGATAGAAAGGTAACCAAGAAAGTTCTGTCGCTGTTTCACTCACTATCTTCGAACATCGGTATGCCAACTAAGACGTACCTGGAAGACCAAAATAGTTCCCAACAGCATCGACAACCTTCTGTCAATGTTCTGCAAGGTCATGTGTTTCATCGCGGTACGACTTGCTGGGCCGTGAAGTGAAGAAGATATCAAATGCATTTTGAATCTCTACTAAGGATTTGAAATGGCGTCCTCTAAGGCGATTGTCCAAGGAATGGAACAGGTGATAATTGGATTGCGCAATGGCCGGAGAGTATGGCGGATGCAATAGTGTTTCCTATCCAAGGCGTAGAATGGTATCCCTGGTCATCCTAGCCACGTGGTGGTAAACATTGTCCTGTAACAGGAGGATCCCTTTACGATTCAGAAGTGCTGGCTCCAGTTTTGAGTTTTTCTTGAACATGGCTCAGCTGTTGACAGTACACAGTTGCATTGATGCTCTGACCAACTGGTAGCAGTTCTCGATGCACGATGC
Organism: Thermobia domestica; assembly: GCF_964235325.1. NCBI lineage: Eukaryota > Metazoa > Arthropoda > Insecta > Zygentoma > Lepismatidae > Thermobia > Thermobia domestica. The sequence continues at coordinate 187,555,095 of NC_137468.1, read as the reverse complement.
CGCGAGAAGTTTACAGAACACACAGGAGGACCATCTTCTGGTGCAGTACTGGTTTCGGTTGGTTTGGAACCGGTTCGTGGGATGGTAACCAATGATGATGGCGCCAAGGAGCTTCGTGCATGACCCACTCCTCATCACATATCAATGCCGTGTCCAGAAATAGCTCCTTCATCAGATGAGATAGGAAAGAAATGCAGGTGTCTACTCGCGTTGCCTTCTGGTCCGGAGTCAAATCATGGGCGACCCATTGACCCAACTTGTAGTGCTTCCCCAGTTGATGGAGGTTATGCCGAATGGTTTCTCTACTCACACTGAATTGTAGTCCCACTTTCTCACATGTCTGACCACTGTTCGCCTCAATTGCTCCCTAAAGATCTTTATTTTTTACATGTGTTGCTCTTCCAGCACGTGGTGCGACGTGGTGCATCACCGTCCTTAAACTAGTTAATCCAGCGCTTCACTGTCCGCATAGTCACGGCATCCTCACCAAAGGCCTGGCATATCTTCCGCCCCGTTGCAGCGATGTTTGTCCCCAGTTTGTACTCGTACAGCATACACGCCCTTATGATGTTCTGTGGAGATCCCATGTTCACTCTGTCCTTACGCAACTTCACGGTGTAACAGAACTGCCACAACCAGATAGTATGTTGGATATACCCACACCAACAACTGACCTTCGCCTTATCTCCATTTGCATTACCCTCATGCAGTGAGAGCCAATTGAATACAGACCTTCACAAAAAGTGAGAGAACTTTCTAGGTTACCTTTATACTTGCCAAGCAGGCGCACCCAGAATGTTTTATTGGGAGCAGCGTAAGCTTTGAAGGGGGGGGGGGGTGTTAAGACTACAAACCACTAAGTCTATGTAGTGTTGAACGGACATTATTCAGCAACCTAAAAGTCGATAAGTAATTGTAAGATACTTCCACCTATACTTTCAGAAAAACATGAAGGAACGTTTATATAAGAGGAGTAAGATGAAGTGTAAGATCTTTCCATGCTACACCAATCATTTCCCTGTTAAACAAGGATAGTTTTATTGAGAAACTATACAAATATATGTTGAGTTACGAAGTGTTGGGCGAGTCTGGGCTAAGTGGATCCCCGGACCATATTCACTAGAAAGACATATTATATATATTCTTTTAACCTTGTTGCTACGTACGTTTTAATTCGTATTATTTTTGGTTTGTTGTCTTAATTCGTAGATTTTATTTTCGAATTTACGCTTTTTAACAAATCTTATTGTCAATGTTTAATGTGCAGCTTGTATTGGTCATTGACCTCATCGTGACGAGAGCAAATAGCGGAGCTGCTGACGCAATTGTTAAACTCGAACCAATTTATCACTCATTCGATCAGAGCAGAGATTGATATATCGCACTCTATAATATTTGCTGCTAATATATAATTTTAGTTTATTCCTATAAAATGTTCATTGTTGTCGATTATGTGTTTTATTTATTCTTGTATGAACAATCCACGGAAACAAAGATATTGAATTCGGTAAGCTGATTGAACAATATTCTTATTGCGTAATGGCTTGTGATTTTGTGTCGACATCTCATAAGACGAAAATAAACTTGATCCCTCGAGCAGGAGAGGCTCTTACAAGACGCATAGTTTATGTGGTCACACAATGCTTCGAACAGAGACAGTTGAAGATTGGAACCAAATCAGTAAGAGTGGCACTCCGGAAGCGATTGCCTTGGCTTGTAATATTTGCGACGGACAGGATTGATCCAGACACTTTGGAAGAATTAATTGGTTTGTGCTACATTAAATCTGTTCCATACATATTTATTCAAGAATCGCGAGAACTAACGGCTGCTATTAACAGTGGAAAATTAGTCAGTTGTTGCTGTATCACAAGAAAATGGTACTCTCCATTACGGATGCAAATTAAGTTATTAAGAATGTATGTTAGAACGCTTTCAAAGTTTTATCATATTATCTGAAACTCACGTTTGTTCTGTTGCATTATTTGTCTGGGGATACCGAAAAATTACAAGTATTTTTCACATCTCTTTCCTAACAACAATGACTGGATTTGTTCTGTTTTTTGGACTTTCTAAGGTCATTTGAACAAATTATTTAAGAAAATAAAAGGTATGATTCATTATCGTGTCTATTTTTGGAAGTTTCACAATAACTCTCTTTAACAAAAATGGGTGTTGTTGTTTCTGATGGAGTGGTGGTGGAATTGATTTATATGAATTTTCAACGAACTTTAGAAGTTCGTTATTGAATTTTCTATGTCTGTTTGTGTGTGTGTGTGTGTGTGTGTGTGTGTGTGTGTGTGTGTGTGTGTTATTTGCGAATTTTTCAATTTTGAGCTCTCCATTCGATAGAGTATCAAAAACTATCTGAAAGAAGTGATGGAATTTCACGTCACTCTTACCATTCCCCAGTTTTAAGGAGCAATATCTCGGGAACCGTAAGTCATAGAGAGATGATATTTTAGGATTTTTTATTTTTTTCAATTTTGAGCATGTGTTTTCGTAAAACAACATATTGTAGAACGTTTAAACAGAACTCTTAAAGGAAACATGTAAAAAAAAAATGAAATGAAATGAAATCTTTGAGTTTTACGCCCCACGCTTATGCCGGTTAGGCTAAAGGAGACGGTGATGATGAGTAACAAATGAAAATGATGGAATGAAGAAAGTGGGAGGAGCGGAAGAACCCCGAGAAAACCCACGCACACGGTGTTTGTCCACCAAAAAGTTCACTTGGCGGAGGCTGGGATCGAATCCGGGACCCAAAGTACCACATGTGAACGCTGTACCACTAAACCACCGCGGCTCCCCAACATTTGGAAAAAATTTAATACTCAAGGAAATTATAAATGAACAAGAATTGTTTAATGAGTATAATACTAAAGTACATAGAACAATTGATATAAAGCCTGTGGAAGTTAATAAGAAAAAATAATTGTTTTTAAGTTCGTTCTGTCAATGCTCTTGGAGCATTCTCAACTGTTTAACCATAATCACTACCTATCTCGAATGGGTTTTTATCTTCTCACTTTCAAGTCATTTAATTTGAGTTTACCGTCTCTTCCAACGGAGTGGCTATATAAGACGTGGATCTACAGTTTAACGTGGAATACCAGCCACATCAACTTCCGCTGGGAATCTAATGCCGGTTTCCCGTGCAAAAGCCGCGTGCGCTATGCATGCAGTCAAAAGGAAAAACATTAAAATGCGTACATAAAAATGTTAGTGAAAGTTCAAAGTTTCACATCGTAATAATTCATTCATGAATTTTGTTATATTTAAACAAGTTCTTTTTATTATCACCTATCATAAAATATTTTTTGTCATTAAGTTAGACTTTCAATTGCTTTAAACCGCACAGTGCCAGTGAGGGAATCAAAGAGCTTAGGAGGAAAAACCAAGTATGCAATTGTAATACTCGCCATTTCATTGCTTGTTACTCAAGAAAGAAAGAAAGAAAGAAAGAAAGAAAAGGAAATGACTGAAGTCTGTGTCGCACCTTCGTATTGCAAAAGATACCACCAGTTTTACACTTTCGTTTCCTCTCGAAAACGAACCAGGGACCCCACAAGTGAGAGTTCACCGACTCAGCCATCATGCCCCATAGAAAACATGGAGACAACTGTTTTAGATGAGTGATTTTTTTTTCTTTTTAAGTAATGTGCTTGGTGTAAATGGTCCCGTGTTCAATTCTCGATGAGAGAGCATTGAATGCATTTCGGTGGTCAGATTACATTTAATAGAAGCCACATATTGCATATTGCTAATCTTCAACAAAACGTAACTGTACATAAAAATATTTAGTTGGATTCGAAGGCAGCTTTTCCGTCTCAATTACCCTTGATGCTTAATCGTGGGCGTTAAACTAAAAAGATACAGCATTTATTCCGAAGTTGGTCGTCTTCCTGCTTTTCGACAAAAAGCGTCAAAACAACTATGAAAATTTAAAAATCATCAACTTTTTGGATCATGGTAAATGGGTTATAATAGAAATAAAATGATATCTTTTGACTTTTACGTCCCACGGTTATGCCGGTTAGGCTAAAGGAAACGGTGATTATGAGAAATGAATTAAATGGTGGAATGAAGAGAGTGGGGGGGGGGGAACGGGAAATCCCTGAGAAAACCCACAAGCACGGTGTTATTCCACCACAAAGTCCACACGACGCGAGCTGGGATCGAACCAGGAACCCCAAGCACCGGAGGTGAACGCTCTACCACTGAGCCACCGCGCTCCCCGTGTTATAATAGAGTAGGGTAGGGTAGGGTAGATTAGAGTAAGGTAGGGATAAGTAGGGTGGAGTCTAGTGGATTAGTTTAGGATTAGGGAAGTTTGGACCCATTTTGTTAATAATTTCTCGTCTCTACGTAAGGATCCAACTCGAGCGTCACTGTACACCTGCAGCCATGTTCAGAACACAAATGTTCGTTACTGTCCTGCAATCCAACCATTCGGTAACCTTGCGCGAAGTAGCTCCCTCCGCTTGCCAAATAGTTTCTTATTTGTAACCGCTTATGCAGAAAAATAAACACAACTTCCACTTTCCTTACATATTATGAAGCACACAAATGAGCAAATTATCCATTTCTTCCCGATAAATTTTCAAAATTTTGCTAGGAGCGGAAGTTAATCCATTTTTTGTATGTAAATGTATATATTTTCACTAAATAAAATGCTAAAAACAATGTTCATAGTAATGGACTGTAATTTAAGGTTTGATTCGTATACCATACGAGTGCAACTAAATATAAGTTCACTATATTTAAATGATTATAACTTAAACTGCATATAATATTGACACGTAAATAAATATATTCACAAGGTATTTTTTAGTTGTAACTGCTTGCAACACGATGGCTAGTTGTTCAAACTACTGGTATATTGTATGATCTTCGACCATGATATTATGATCCATCAAAAACTGCATGTTCTTGCCTCCACACACTATAATGTCTACAAACAATAGAAAAGCATTAAGCAACTTGAACACTGTTGCCAGATAAAGGAATACATCTTGGATTTCCCTGCGCTAATGGATAACAGCGAAGGACCTTTTTTAAGACAGGCGAGCTGCTAGAACTTCTTGCATAAAACTTTACGTTTGCTCTTTTATTTATTTACTTTTTAAATTTAAAGTTCTATAACTATGCACTGAGGCTAAAGAAGCAGTGTTTCTTTCAGAAACATTGTTCCCGGGGAACCACCTTAGTATTCCGGGGGTCCACTGCTGGTAGTATTCTATATATTATTATATTATAGACGTGTTATTTTGGTCTTCTCCGGGGTGGCACTCTCAGAGCTCCGGGAGGCAGTGCCTCCCAAAAACACGTCTGGAAGAAACCTGTAAAGAGGACGGTGTTGCTGGAATGGATAATAATGGTAGAATGAAAAATATGGGAAGAAACGGAAGAACGCGGAGCAAATCCACAAACAAGGTGTTGCCCACCACAAAACCCAAATGAGTGTGTGAGGTGGGATCGAACCAGGGAGCTTACGCACCACAAGTGAACACTTTACCACTGAATCACATGCTACAAATGAAGGACTTCGACATTATAAACGGACTATATAGTAAGAAACAAGAAAATGCATCACAATAGCCGTGGTAATTGCAAATGAATCTAAAGTTCGCAGTTGGCACTTACCTAAAACCAGCAACTCCATAACTGATAAGCTTGTTCATGTATTCGACAATCTTCTGCCGCACCCAGTCTTTACTATGATTCAGATCATGAAGGCCTGACAGCTCACAGTTTCTCACCTGAAATAATAATAATTATTATTCTTATGCACAATGGAAGAAGTTGTATTAAATGATTATTAATGTAGGAAAGAACACTCTTAAAAATTTCCTTACTCAGAAATGAGAAAAATGCACGTTCAAAACAAAAAAAAAAAAAATATTTTTACTCATATTTGAGGAAAAATATCTCATTATTTCCAAACATGTTTTCATTTATGAGCTCAAGGCAAACTTTCAGAATCCCATTTATGAGATTACCTCATTTCTTAAAAATGAGAATGGAATAGTGCCTGATTTGCAATATCATAGGTGATTAAAAAGTAACGGTAACAATCTTACCGAAATAATATTACTATGTTTTACTAGGGAGTAATATTGCTAGGGTGTAATATACTATACAGGAAATGAGATAAATGATTTCAGTTGTAGCAGAATGCGAATGGATATGAGAACGTAGTGCGGTGATGCGTCTGAGGAGGCGTATGGATACATATCAATGTGACAGCGGCGAGGAGCAGCATATATATATCAGCTTTCGTACGTAAGTTTGGGTGAATTGTAAACATACTACCATAGACTAAAAGTTACTGTAGTACATTCATTGACATGTATCCATACGCCACCTTAGCTGCATGACCTACTGCGTACTCATATCCATTCGCACTCTGCTACAGCTGAAACCCTTTATCTCGTTTCCTGAATAGTAATTGAGCCCTAGCAATATCACTCCTTAGTAAAACATAGTAATATTATTTCGGTAAGATTGTTACCGTTAATCATCTATGATATTGCAAATCACGCACTATTCCATTCTCATTTTTAAGAAGTGAGAAAATCTCATAAATGGGAACCTGAAAATTTGTCTTGAGACCACAAATGAAAACACATTTAGAAATAATGAGACATTTTCTCTCAAATATGAGTAAACATTACTTATTTTGTTTTGAACTTGCATTTTTCTCATTTCTGAGCAAGGAAATTTTTGAGAGTGCGGAAGACAGAAAATTTTCCGGAAGAAACGGAAAACGGAAAATGTGATTTCCGGAAACCGGGAAACCTCTTTTCGGGAAATGGCCATCTCTAAAGTGGAATACACGCAAAAAGGAAACTGAAAGTTCAACCAGACTTCTTAGAACATGTTTTTATCCGCGATATTACTGATTCTGAGATGTTTGCGGATCGATATAATGGGTTTGTACTGTACTAGGAATACCAAAGAGTTGTAATTTTCTCTACATACTATGTAGAAAAGTGCTTTTATTTAATAAATAAAAGTTCCTTTACGTAGAACAGAATAGTTCTTTTACCTGATCGCAAGATTTTCGTTTTAATTGTTTCATATTTCTCATTTTAAATAGAAAGAAGAGAACTATTTGCTCTTGAGCTGATTTACTTGTCGGTAGGATGGTAATTAGTAAACTATAAAATAATCAAATACTAAACTATCAAACTATTTACCTGACTAGCATCATTGTAATTTTCTATTCCTCCGGTGGACGAGGGACAATCGGAGCGACTGTGAAAATCACCTGGTCCATACGGGACAGCTGGGTATTGTCTATTGCTTGGATCTGCAGTACTTCCACCTGTTCCTACAGGATTAGGATTGTCACCACTCATATGGTTTATCACCAAATCGGCATAAATTCTGCAATGGATAACCAAATATATAGTAACCAATTAACTATGCAAGTAACCTTTAACCTCAGCTTATGATGGGCTATTTCCGTTTTACGACAAACTCATTACAGTAGGGTTCCGGAAACTCGTTCTAATATGGACCGAAGAGTAGCCGAGTTAGTGAAAATGACGGGTTATCAGGAATGGGGATAGAAAAGAATAAGAACAAGTGTTTCGTCAGAAAATACAGTACATTGGTTGCTTGAGAATACAACAGAGAATAAATATCCTAATTACCCTTAAACAAAGGAAAAGTACGTACTTTATGAAGACATAGAGCCTTTACTATACTGTACATGAAAATGAAAATTAGTGAATACACACTGTACAAGAATTTACCTGATAAGACAGACCTCAGAAAAAAAAACTTTATGAAGGCTTCGCCGTGCCAGGCTGTTCCCGAGTTATCATTGCCGTATTATCGAGTGCCGAGTTTAAGGAACTCTACTGTCCAGGCTGTTGCCGAGTTATCCGAACTGCCGTATTATCGAGTGCCGAGTTTAAGGAACTCTACTGTTCAGGCTGTTGCCGAGTTATCCGGACTGACGGATTATCAAGTGCCGAGTTTAAGGAACTCTACTGTCCAGGATGTTGCCGAGTTATCCGGACTGCCCGATTATCGAGTGCTGATTTTAAGGAACTCTACTCTCCAGCCTTTTTGCTGAGTTATCCGGACTGCCGGATTATCGAGTGCCGAGTTTAAGGAACTCTATTGTATATACTATGTATGTAATTTACTCCATATTAAAAAAAAAAAGTTTTAATTTTAAAAAAGCGAGTGTGAGTTCCTACTATTCAAGAGAACGTGGATTGTTGACCACATCTGTCAAGCGATTTGTTTAACTTTCGATTTTTCTAGGTCTTCGCATCCAGCTCCATTTTATTAAGTAAATTCAGGAATAATTGAATGGAAGTGGGAACACTCAGTGATAAATAAACTAAAGTTGATAAAATTAGGAATAATTGAACAAAAGTGGGTAAGTTTAAAGACAGATGAAATTAAAGTGGTAAATTAAGGGATAAATCTACTAAAATTGTTAAATTCAGGGATAGAACCGAGCAAACTCTGGGGTAAAACAATAGAAGTAGGTAAATTCAAAAATAATTGGATAGAAGTGGTTAAATTCAGTGGTAGGTCCTATAGGAATAGCAGTGAATAAATTCAGAGATAAATAAAATTGAAGGGGGTAAATTGAAGAATAAACAAACAGAAATGGTTTAAATCAAGAATAAATAAACAGAAGTGGGTTAATTAAATGATAAATGAGTAACAATGGGCAAATTCAGAGATTAAGAAATGACAAGTTGATAAATTCCCAGATAAGTAAATAATTAAAAAGGCATAAACTTCAGGAATAAAGGTACTGAAATGGATAAAGTCAGGAATAAATTAACAGAAGTGGGCAAATTCGGTAATAAAGGAATAGAAATTGATAAATGTAGCCATAAAGGAATACAAGTAAACAAATTCGGAGATAAAGGGATACAATTAGTCCTTACTCCGATTTCAAAACCTTACTTTGTCGTCAGAGCTCGTTCAGTTAGAATTGGGTTTCATTAAAGTTTTAAATGTCACTAGCAGAATACCCGTGTTCTTCACACGAGGAGGATAGGTTTCATTTTGAATATAAAGGGGTGAATTTGGATTTAAACAGCATCGGAAGTGTCCCTTTTCGTCTCAGCGACCCCGAAATCTATAGATTTGACACTAATATCGGTAATTTTCCATCACACACACACACACACACACACACACACATATATATATATATATATATATATATATATATATATATATATATATATATATATATACCGGTATATATTCCTTCCCCCAAGTTGCGGGGCTGAATTTGGATACATCTGATGACAGAAGTATCAATGTTCATCTCAGCAACCCCGAAAGCTTTGGATTGGACACTAATGTTGATCATTTTCTCTCATTATAAATATCTTCCCACCCCTAAATTGCATCGTCAAAGTGAAATGACAAAAACACTCCTATGTCCGAAATTCATCTATGTTCAAAATTTGGACTAGGTCAATCGGGTGAATCAAAACTTATTAAGTCACAAAGGGAGTCACTTTCATTTGTATGTACTTTTCTATACCTCCCCCTATCTCCTCCCCTAAGTTGCATCGTCAAAGTGCAATGATAAAAACTATCCCAGGTCCTAACCTCTTCTGTGAGGCAAATTTTATCGAGATTGGTTCGATCGTGGTTCAAGAGTTGTTAAGTCACAAACATAGTCACATTCATTTCTATATATATTTAAATATTTCTATATTATATAGATATAGATTGATGCTGAAATGAACGTTAAATAAGTATATATATATATATATATATATATATATATATATATATATATATATATATATATATATATATATATATATATATATGTGTGTGTGTGTGTGTGTGTGTGTGTGTGTGTGTGTGTGTGTGTGTGCTTTCTCCCTGTACTTGTCTCTTACTCATAACTTTCTGACTTTCTTTGATTTATAATATAAGATTTACGTACAATACTTCCGTTTTTTTTCACTCGGCTTACCTTACTCCAACAGCGTTACATCTGTTCACCATATCTTTAAATTCGTCTTCATTTCCAGATCTTGTGATTAAATTGTAAGAAATTGGTTGATAACGCTCATACCATGGTCTGTTAGCCACTATTATGTTTTCATTCGGTGGAGAGACCTGTGAAATAATAATAAAAATAAAGATATGTTATACAACTTGAGCCAATAATAAAATTGTGAATGAGTATTTTGATTGAATATAAACAAAATGATAATTATAACACGCCTTTAAGTTTTATTATACTGATTACATTAGAAGAATATTGAATCTTGTAAGATACGCCAAGTAACTATTTGGATATGATGGCCATTTTGGTGTTGTGACCCAAATAAACACTGCGCGTCTTCACACTATCTGTCATCTACACGTCTTTCCATGATGTATCCTTACACCATGACAGCCGGAGAAGCACTTAAAAGAAATCGTTATTTCCAGACCTCTCAGATAAGTACTATGACGATTTCCTGAACGAAACATATGTCGTATCTTAATATAGAATATATTACAGGTGTCTGGACGCTTTTGCGATAAGATGTATATCATGTCTAGAAGATGCTCATATATTTTATATAGAATACATTTTCTTCTTGCTCATTTGTACATCTTATACTTCAGTTAAATAAATAAACTTTGTATATAAAGTTTAATTAAGTTAAAGTTTAATTATAATTTTCCTGTATAATCAGACAAAGACATATATTTTATTAATGTCATCTTCTCGTAAAAAAACGTCATTATGATATACTATGTGAAATTATGCTAATATATACTGTTGTGGCATACATCTTATAAATACACCATACAGCCCAAACTAAAAGTAAAAGTCTCTGTGGACAAAAACCTAAAAATATAAGCCAAATAGCATGTAATTTTAAGTACAATGTATGTGGAAGACACGTCGGGAGTTCTGTTATCGATATGGCAGGTCTTCTTGACCGAAATCTATTGCCACATACGTTGTACTTTAGTTAGATTCCAATTGCCTTACAGATGGACATACGCAATAAATGTACGCGTGTGAAACCATTGAGCTACATGAAAACATAGTATATATATAGCATAATTGAAGTTAAATACCCTTCTAAACATTATAGCTTCCTTGTTGTTATATACGCGTTTTCGACGCAAAAGACCCGGATTCGATTCTCAGCGAGAGCACATGCGTTTCGATCCCATATTAAACTGTACGTTTATGCTTCATATAGTCTCGCTGCTGGAAGGGATGCTCAAATCAAATCAAGTCCGATTTCTCTAAGCATTAAGCACACGTTTCTTCCAATAATAATAATAAACCTATTCATTGTATTGATAATTCGAGCAACAATTTATGTAAAATGTGTTATCTCCAAGTCATACTTGTAATAGTTACTAAAGAATAAATTAACACAGTACTTTTAAGTACATATCATGATCTGTAATTTTCTCCTTGGACTGGTTTGTTCCCATTTATACTCTCTTCCATGTCTTCCGGTCTTATGTGTTTTGCTTATGTCCTGGATCCTGGATTAAGATTCCTGTTCATGTGTTTCGGGACCGTCCTTCCGGTTTTCTCTCTTCGATGTGGCCTTTAATTCAATCTCGTAACAATTCATCATGGCAAAGCAAGTGGTCCATCAATTTTAGCTTAAATACAGTACAACAATGTATCATGTAGCACATATTCATCTATAGTAACTGTTTATACGAGGAGAAGTCAGAAAGTAAAAGGACCTGCAATTTCTCGCACTAGGGTTTGGTAACACTGCTAGTATCCGGCGCTAAATTAGCGTCGTGTGCAATGCTTCTACGCAACGTGTCACTCTTATTCCCGCGTTAGTCGTTGGAGTGTAGCAGACCTTTAAACATGGCAGCTCCATTGTCTATCTGCAACAATTAGTTTTTTGTTTGCGGAAGGTGTAAAACCTGCGGAAATTATTCGCCGAATGCAAGCGCAATATGGTGACAGCTGTTTATCGTGAAGCAAAATGGATAGAAGGTTTCAAACAAGGAAGAACTTCTTTATGTGGCAAGGTAAGATCGGGAAGTCCATCGACGTCAGCGACTGAGGACAATTTGAAAGTCGTTGAGGGTATGCTGATGGAAAACAGACGAATCACAGTGGACGAAATTTCGATTTTCATTTGTTTGGATCATTGAAGAAAGCGCTCAGAGGAAAAAGATTTGGAATCGATACAGAAACCATTAGTGCCGTACAAAACTGGTTACAGGTGCAACCGAAAAACTTATTTTCCGACAGTTTTTTTTTTTAAGTGTGAAACGTTGGGAAAAGTGCGTTGAAATGCACAGGAAGATTATGTAGAAAAATAATGTAGATATGTTTCTGTCTTCTATCATTAGGATAAATGTACCTTTTCTCAGTCCCTTTATTTCTTGACTTCTCCTCGTATAAATATTAATTTGCTGTTTCTGTAATTTAAGTATATGAAAACACGTACATATCTCCACTGTGTTCGATTTCTTTTTCTTTCTAAAATATTATTTCCACTACAAGTTTATATCGCCGTTTTCTCCTCTATTATTCTCAAGATTTTTCTTAATTTTCAAACACAGGAACGTTTCAACAGTGAACACAACTCACACACACAGAGCGAGGGACAGAGAGACAGAGATAAAGAGAGAGAGAATGAAAGAACAGAATATATAAAATGGGACTTAATTTGTTATTCATGGATCCCAGAAGAGAAAGACGCCAGTCTCTGGATAAACACACTGGAAGCTGTCACTGAGGTGATGGAACATAATCTTCATTGGATAAGAAGGAGAAGAGAGAGAGAGAGTTATGTTTCTATAACACAATTTCATTATTACGTAAATCGAGAGTTATAGAAGTCTGATCACAGATGCAGTATCTTAATAAACATAAATAGATGGTACGCACCACCATGCTAAAATTCCCTGCTCCCTTCTCTTAATTTAAATCAAGCCATGCTCCATTTATTACCGAAATGGTTATCTATGAAACATGAAGATTATAATAGACATAAACTTCCAAGAAAAAAACTCATTCCCTAGAGTAAGCTACCTCTTGTGGATTATTCATGAGAAATCACTCATACCATATTCTAGAATTGTTACTGAAATAGTTATTTAAGAAATATTAACAAAATCGCACGCAAGTTTAAACTATCTCTAGCATACGTTTTCTCATGGAAAATAACTTACACCACATTATAGGGCATTAGGTAATTATTATGAAAATAATAACAAATCGTTTTTCAGAAAATCGTCTAAAGAACTCGTATATAGCCGTGTTAATGTGCACGGTCACTAGGGTTGCCAACCGTCCGCTGTTTTACCGGACAGTTCGGTTTTTAACTTCCTTGTCCGCTGTCTGATACGACCTCAAAACAGGGCGTTAAATGTCTGGTATTTTTTCTCTTACTAGTATTATTCTGTGTTATACTCAGATTATTTTGGAGTGACGAAAGGAGTCGTTTGTCGATGAACATGGTTAAAACAGAGCTTATACGGTTTTTCGGTGGTTTGGTGAATTCAGAAGAGGCCGGACATCGCTTAAAGATGAAGAGAGAGCTGGACGTCCGGCAACAGCTGTGTCAGATGAAAACATTGCCGCTGTGGAACAAATGATTCAAGAAAATCTTCGAACAACTATCAAGGACATTGAATCTATAGTGAACATTGGATCGCCAGCAGTAACAAAAACTCTTCATGATCATCTTCGGCTCAGAAAGTTTTCATCTCGTTGGGCGCCTCACACTTTGACTGAACAGCAGAAGCGCATGCGTGTGGAATGGTGTGAAGAAATGCTTGCAAGATTTGATAGAGGCAATTCTCGGCGCGTCTCTGACATTGTTACTGGTGATGAAACTTGGATTTATCAATTTGACCCAGTCTATAGTTTGGATCTTTCCAGACGAAAATCCACCCACGAAAGTGGAGCGACCGCGAAGTGTGGGAAAGAAGATGGTCGCAACTTTCTTCTCCAAATCTGGCCATGTTGAAACTGTTCCACTTGAAGACTGTTACTGCTCAGTGGTACACCACTGTTTGCCTTACAAAAGTGTTCCAGAAGCTTCGGGAACGGCGTCCAAGAACTGGATTGCGTGGGACTCTGCTTCATCATGACAACGCGTCCGCACACACGACCAACATCAAAATCCAGTTTTTAGAATCTACGAAAGTCAAACTTATGACTTATCCGCCGTATAGCCCTGACCTGGCACCGTGTGATTTTTTTCTGTTCCCCAGAATCAAAGATCGCATGCGTGGGAAGAGATTTTGTAGCCCTGAAGAAGCTGTAGTGGCTTACGAGAATGCATTTTCAACACTTGAAGAAAAAGACTGCTTCCAAAAGTGGTTTTCGAGGATGCAAAAGTGTGTATAATGTAATGGTGAATACTTTGAGAAAACGTAAGTGTTAAATTGATTTTAAGTATGTAAGTTATTTTACATCTCAAAACTTTCGTAATGACCCTCGTAATTATCTTTGATATGGGCCTTTCGTGCGTGAAGGCAGGAAAATGTACTCAAATTATCAAAACTGCTAATTGTCAACCAAAGTACATTTTCAACACCCTACCACTGCTTCATCCTCAGTTACATCTTCCAATTAAATAATGCATTCAGATGCAGTAAAAGTATGTAGGCATTATAAGACATTACCAGCCCCAATGAAACTGATAAGACTTATTTTTCAAGTATATTTTATGCATGTCATAATTATATTGCAAATTATATTTGCTTTGCTGTTTTAAATACAATGCATAAAAATTATATGAGCTCGATCAAAACTGGAATAAGTAAGATTAATAAATGCTTAAAAAATAACTAAAGTTATTAAATTCAAACTCCGAATTGCTTAATTTTCTTGAAGCAACAACTTTCAGATTATTCGCATTTTTGAAGAGCGATGACGTCACATTCTTATGAGTATACTTACTCCAGGAGATTGTCCGATATTTTCATTTTCAAAAGTTAGTTCCCATTAACAAAACCCAATAGAGAGCTTTTTTGTTTCGGTTAGTTAGTTAAAGTAAAGTAATGCTAGTGTATATTCAATGTTCTTCCTAGGCCTATGTTATATTTTAACTCTTGCAAGCCTCATGTAATATTTTTACTCCTAAACGCAATTTCCGTTCTTTCGCTGTTCAGTTTGTTATCCTAACTACGATTCAGGGAGTTAGTGACTTCTGCCAGGATGACAAGGATTATTTTAAACTTTATGTACTTGTGAGAAATCATCGCGCATCTCTGAAATATATGCATATTCCAGATTGAATAAGTCTGTGTTAGAGAAATTGTACTATACGTCATTGTGGTTGCATACAGTGATGCCAAGTAGTGGAAAAAATCCCATTTTGTAGGATTTTTTGACATTAATTTCGCGAAAAGCTTTAAAGGGAATTTACATCGCAATTGGTAGCATATATGAGATTTTTCCTCGACAGGAACAATTTTTTTATGGTTAGAAAGTAGGTCAATGAAGCCTCAATAATTTTGAAATCATCGTTAATTGTGAAGTTTTTTTTCTTTAACTGGAAAACGCATACGAGTGCAGTAAAGTTATGATTCTCAAAAAAAAAAAAAAAAAAAAAAAAGGAAAAATGGAAAATGGAAAATGGGAAACAACCAACTTGGAAAACATTCTACAGAAAACGACTGAAGAATATGTTCATTACAATAAGATAACACAATGGAATTATGTAAATACTAAATCTTGATGACAAAATGTACTTGTTTCCGTCAACATTTTCAACTGTTTGTTTTAGTTAAGAAAAATAGTTATTCATCAACTACTTAATAAAAGCAGGAAGTAGCTCAAGTGGTAGAATGTTGGCTTCGCATTCGGGAGGTCGTGGGTTCGAATCCCGCTACCGACCATCCTGACTGAGGTTTTCCAGGGTTTCCCTCAGTACTACCAGGCAAATGCCGGTATGGTACCTACTAAACAGGCCGTGGCCGATACCTTCCCAAATCCTTTCCATTGTTGTTGTTGTTGTTGTTGATATCCAGTGTAAAATGGCCTCTGAGCTGTATCTGGTGATTGTTAAATAAATAAATTGTTAAATAAATAAAATCAAAATTTACTTGTAGCTTACTCATATATTGAAGAAAATGAGTGAGATACAACAGTTTCATTTTTCATGTTCTTTTAAAGATTTTGCTATTAGTATAACGTGGGAAATTTAAGAGCAAAATGGGAATTTCTGCCTCTTGAAATGGGAAAAAGTGAAACGAAATCTTTACGTTTTACGTCCCGCAGTATGCCGGTTAGGCTAAAGAAGACGGTCGTGATGAGCTATGAATGAAATGGTGGAATGAAGAAAGTGGGAGAACCCCAAAGTGGGAAAACCCACGAGCACGGTGTTCGTCCACCATAAAGTCCACACAGCGCGAGCTGGGATGGAACCAAGGACCCAAAGCACCGGAGGT
The DNA here is from genome assembly GCF_964235325.1 of Thermobia domestica. Classification (NCBI taxonomy): domain Eukaryota; kingdom Metazoa; phylum Arthropoda; class Insecta; order Zygentoma; family Lepismatidae; genus Thermobia; species Thermobia domestica. The sequence goes on along the minus strand of NC_137468.1, from coordinate 187,538,694 downwards.
GAACGCTCTACCACTGAGCCACCTCGCCCCACTTTCAAAATGGGATTCTATAAGGTTTTAGGTTGGCATCACTAGCTTCGTATTCTCATTCATATATTACCGTAAGAGGATGGTTTACATATTTGACGCCTTCGTACAAAAATCATTTGCCTTCCGAGAATCAATATTTGTGAATCTACGTAGTTCGAGAACATGTCATAATCAAAAATCGAATATAGTTAGAGGCAGTTTAATAAACGGTAACACGTGCGCGTTACGAAAGCTGAAAATTGAAATATTACCGGTAGATGCAGTGGAAAACACAATGTCGCAGCCGTGTGCTCTCGGCACCCGAGCTTATTTTCTTCCAAAAGAATTTTTCATTTCCATGGCCGCAACTCACTGACCTCTGCGCAGCGACAAATTTCTTTCCTGGAAGAATACGTAATTTTGTTCTTTTCTTTTTTTTTCGATATAAAGAATCATATTCCCTGGAGAGGAAAGAATGAGGTCAGTCAATACAGAGATCATTTAAATGTAGGCTCTTTTTCTTTTCTTTTTTTTAAAAAAATATGTTTAACAGATGTTTCTGCCGCAATCTGTAAACGAATGCACATATAACCGAAGAATTGGTTATGTAAACAATCGTTTGATTTCAGTTGATATTTTTTTTATACATTTTTAATATATTCAAAGTATGTTAAAAGTATATGTGTGTGTCACTGATGGGAAAAATCAAACATGTATACAGTCTGATAGTTAAAGATAGCAGAGGCGTCCATGAGGGTGAAGTATGTAAGGTTTACGGAGACGGAAACAGGCCCGTAACCAAGGGGGGTCAGGGGGCCGCCCACTAAATTTTGTCTGGCCCACCTAAAAGTTTGACAGTAGGCTGGCAAATGAACTATAATATGGTTGCATCGGTCCCCCCCCCCTAACTTCAGCCGGGCCCCGCTACATTCTTGGGCTGGTTACAGGCCTGGACGGAAAGTACATAAGATTGGGGACCACTGGATTAGAGGAAGCAGAATCAACTCAGTAGTGGAGCAAAGACAAACCTCAATAGATTTTGATTATGACGAAATTGAGTTGAGTTGATTTTAGTTTAGCGTCCCGTTCAGCAGCGAGGCTATATGAGACGTGGACCTACTGATTAACGTGGAATCCGAACCACATGAGCTCCCGCCGGGAATCGAACCCGGGTCTCCCACGCCAAAGGCGCGTACTATGACGGAATTGAATTCTACAATCTAGTTATATTTTTATCATTGTTGTTGAATGTGTTAAACGAATGGTTCGATAGCAATGGTATAAATTTCCATAGGATTAGGATTTTTAGATTTCTGGGCTTTCGGTATCTAAGGCCATTTAGCCCGTCACGTTTTCAGGGATGACATCCCTCAGTGAGCATACTATCCAGGGAAAGAGAAGAAAGGAAAGATTGGAGAATGAAGTAAGCGGCTTGGGAGCTAGTATACATAAGTTACGTATCACCCCGGCATTTACCTGATGTGACAGAGGAAAGCGCAGGAAAACCTCATTCAGGATGGCGGGTCTGAAAAAGCGTTTTTACACTTTTTCGACCGAGTGCCTCCACCGGGAATCGAACTCGGGACCGCTCGCACTAAAGGCGAGAGCGATAGTGACTACGGTACGCGGGCCACTGAGAATTTCCTTATAGCTACATTCATTCCAGACCTTTTCTTTGTCCTTCCTTTAGAGCAAAGATATATTTGTAGACAACAGAAAGGCATGGAACTTCGCATATATCTATCTATAAGTATAAAAATGAAAACGACTGTTTGTGACTTATTAATTCTTGAACCACGAGACCGATTCCGATCAAATTTTGAACAAAGATGAGGTTCGGACCTAGGACGGTTTTCATCATTTCACTTTGAGGAGGAGGAGGAGATGGAAATATTTAAAAATGATCGAAAATGACTGATATGAGTGTCGAATCCATAGTTTTCGTGGTCTATGAGACACTTCCGATGCCTTTAAATCCAAATTTGGCCCTTTATGTCCAAAATGAAACGTATTCTTCCCGTGCGAAGAACGGGTATTCTGCTAGTATATTAACTAAAAGAAATTCAAGAAAAAGAAATACCATAAAAACAATGTTCAGATATAGTACCAAAACTGTAAAAAATTTTTTGAAAAACATTAATAAAATTTTCTCAAAAGAAAAAAAATAACATTAAAAATGAAACTGAATCTTTGAGTTTAACGTCCCACACAAAAGTAACATTGAAGTTGATTTCCGAGAGATCCAAATTAGTATCAAAGAGAAATGTCTAGGGGGGGAAAAAAAAGTGACGAAGCTGAAGTGTGTTCATGTTTTCACTAGCTTAAGATATCCTATGTTATAGGAGGATGGAGGACAAGTTTCGCTTCAAAGAAAAGTTTGCTGATTGATTGGTTGTTCTTGGCTAAATTTGAAAAATGAAAAACTACGAAATAGCGAAGATCGAGGTGAAAAATGTTGCCTGTGATGTCTTGCATGTGTTATCTCTAGTCTATCGAATCTACTCAGAACCTACGAATTGATGAAACTAAAGGAATTTACAAGTCAGTATGAGAATTTCATCTCTAATCTCGGAATGCTGAAGGAAAATCACAACTAGCCTAAGGAAAGTTAAAATTGATGATGATTTACAGGAAGGTTCTGAAACTGAACACGAGACAACTGTTGCGATAATACTTAAAACCATGGGCGGCGATTCGGGGGGCAAAGGGGGGCAGTTGCCCCCCCACTTTTTCGAAGTGACCAATTAATGTATATAGTTTCATTTGGAAACGTAAAGTTTTTGTATCTTATAACTGGTTCATAGAAAAAATGGTACTATATAATATTTGCCTTGCGTGAGCACCTATTGGTACTCTTCCTGTGGAGTTAACCTTTTCGGGATCTTATGGTACAATTTGCACCATACGGGTGTTTCATGGTACATTGCGTTTTAACTCTCCTATTTGAGCTTTTTCGACCGTTTTGTTTGTTTGTTTGTTTGTTTGTTTGTCAAGTCCAGAGGCAGTGTAGACGTTACTATGGTTTCACACCTTCCTGCGTCGAGACATAGTTGGTGATGACGTCATAACTTGAAACAATATATTTTCTTTTATTAAGCCTACGTTCGTTATTCTTTGGCGGGCTTATTTTTGCACGTAGAAGATTGAGATTTTGCCCAAACATTCAGCCTACCGAGTAGTATTTACCAGAATTTTTTTCAGATTTCTGCGTTAGCCGAAGGGAGATCCAGGGGGCAAAAAGGTAAAAAAAAAAGAAAAAGAAAAAAAGAAAATTTTAAAATAAAAAATCCCTTTTTCACTATTTTTACGCCTCAGATACATGATGGAGACACGTAAATGGTACCGTCTGAAAGACAGTTCTATTCTGAAGAGAATGATGGGCGAACCACGATCCTAGGGTAATTAGGGATGTCTCAGGGAATTTTTATCAAAATATCCTTCTGTATAGGAGAATATGGGGTATTGTCGGTGTATATATATATATATATATATATATATATATATATATATATATATTGGCGGGCTTACTTTTGCACCTAGAAGATTGAAATTTTGTACAAATATACAGTCCACCGAGTACTATTCAACAGATTTTTTCAGATCTCTGCATTAAAACAGGGGGGTTCAGAGGGGCAAAAAGTTGAAAAAAGGGATATTTTATCAAAAAATCTCTTTCTTCGGGATTTTTCCGCCTTAGATACTTGATGGAGACATGTGAATGGTACCGAATGAAAGGCAGTTCTACTCTGAAGAGAATAATTGGCGGATTATAATCCTTGAGTAAATAGGGATGTCTCAGGATTTTTTTTTTTTACCTGAGATCATGGTGTTGGGGCATTGTGGGGATTCTTGATAAAATTTCTCCCGCCCTTACTATTCAAGATAAAAACTTGAAATTTGGTACACACATTCCGTCTACCGAGTAGTATTTATCATATTGTTTTTAGATCTCTACGTTCACACAGGGCTGTTCCAGAGGGGCCCAAAGTGCGAAAAAAATGTTTTCCCCCGAAATTTTCCCTTTGACATCACTTTTTCCCTCTCCTGGTATATGGTATGGGCATGTAAGTGGTGCCTTTGAAAGCCTGCTCCATTCTGAAGAGAATGAGAGCTCCTCCGTGGCTAAGCGGTTAGCGTACGCGCCTTTGGCGTGGGAGACCCGGGTTCGATTCCCGGCGGGAGCTCATGTGGTTCGGATTCCACGTTAATCAGTAGGTCCACGTCTCATATAGCCTCGCTGCTGACAGGGACGCTAAACTAAAATCAACTCAACTCTGAAGAGAATGATGTATGGGCCGTGATTCTAGGATAAATAGTGACGATGCAGTAGCTGCTTGACTGAAAGCCTAAAAAATACCCCAAAAACCCAAGATCCGGAAAGCTACAAGAATTGGGTTTTAATTGTCACGTAAAATTGCCCAAAAATTAACCGATTGGACTGCAACAATTCCAGCGTACTTTCATTTCTTCTTACAAGGGATCGATATATTAGTCAACCGCTTTGAAACTAATTGAGAGAACATTTCAAAAAAAAAAAAAAAAAAATTAAAAGAAAAAGCTTTCACAAGTTATTCTTGAGTCGCACAGAAGTCAACAGTTGCTAAAATGTCTTTTCTTCTTTCTAATAATAAGAAATACTGACTAAAAAGAGAGTAATAAGAGACAACTTCTACCTTTTCCATTGTTTTGCAGTGTAATACGAGTCAGTGGTGTATTTATGGATGTACGAGTGTATATACAATTAAATTTAGTGAATTCAACATAATTCTAGGTTTTAGGATTATTTTGTGTAACTGGAGTGTGGAGTGATTCTAAGTATTCTTGTATTTTGATGTGTTCCACGAAAGTGAAAACTGTACCTAATGACAACGAACGTGTTTCGGGAAGCTGCAAAAATAAATATTTCTTTAAATGTCGTAGCATATGCTTGTAGTATTTACTGTTCTTCTAAGAGTAATAACGTACATTTACTGGCGTGTGGAATTAAAAATGTAAGTTGTTCATTAATCTTCAGTTTGCAAAACAAGTCTCATTATGCATTACTACGATTAATATTATCCATTCTATTTTCTGTTTTACAAATTCGTTATTAAATAATCTCATCATACAATTTTCCAAGCACAATTTAAAGATGTTCTTGAGCAAGGAATCAAATCTCTTCTTACACTTTCATAGGGCTAGTACCTACTTGCGTTGCTTTTGTCAATTTACTTAATAAAATATGAAATACGATGTAGGCTATTTTAACTGAAAAAGATAGTATCCTATTAATTATACAACCTTTCGTCAAACAAATTGTTAGAAACAACCAGGGAAGCTAACATTGATATACAAATATTGAGATCATGTCTCGCCCCCCCACTTTTAACGTCCAATCGCCGCCACTGCTTAAAACCCATTGTAATATTAAGAAAAAGTGTTCAAAGCATTTACCTTTGTACCTATACACTCATGTCCAAAAAGATTGTCGCATATCTATAACTGTCTTCTTGTAAGAATATAATTTGATAATGATTTTGCAGGGTACTTTTAATACTGATACTATGTGTATAATCGGGAAATGTATGTTTGTGGTAAATTTCATAGGGAAAGAATTATAAATACGAAAATTAGAATGAGTAGAACAAAATGTTGCTAAATGGACAAGAAAGTTTTATTTTCGTTCTATTGTTCTTATTTACTGCTCTTTTGACATGAAATTTGCCACATACATGTCTTTGCCAATTATACACATACTAACATTGTAAGAAATACCGGGTGAATTCGTTATCAAATTATATTCCTACAACAACATATTTATAGACATGCGACAATAATTTTGGACGTGAGTGTACATTTTCCGTTTTATATGAATTTTCATCTCAGTCTGGCTGTTCAGTAATTTACATATTGTGGAAATTTGCAATGACCCTTCCATACATGCAAGAATTTGTGAGTGTATTTTTTTCTAAACTGAAAATAAATAAATAACCTACTAAAATCTTCATTAACATATACTATTTATCCTTATATTAATAATTGTGTAGCAAGATTTGTTTCTCAATAAGAATGATGTTATGAATGCAATTGCTTTGTCAAGTTGTCAGTTGCAACAAAAGTTATCGCATTGAAACCAGTTCCTGTTTCTCTTCACCAGTATTTTTATTCTTTTATATCATAGCCCTTGTGTGTACAAATTACAGTCAAATTACAGTCACCAATTTTTTTTTTTACTGTTTCTTTTTATTGCGTATTGCAATTGATTCAGTGTAATGGATTTGTGCTATGGTAATTAAGAACTGTAGTTTTATCTAAGATTACACGAAATTTCACTTTCGCTCTTTGCCCTAAATTGCTGTTCATAATGAAATCGTGGATGTGGTAACGCACGTGGTCAGAATCACACCAGCTCCATAGCTCCCCGATGTACACAGAACGATGGATGTATCTTGGACACTGATCTATGAAGTCGGTGCTCCGTGTGCATGTGCGCGCAGGAATGCGCTGCCATCTGTTGGCGTGTTACAGAACTAGCCTCTAAACCATAGGCGCCGACTTTGGGGGGGCAGGGCACTTTTGGCCCCCCAATATTTAAAGGTGGGGTCCTCGCCCCCCCAATATAATCCAGTTGAGGAAGAATTACCAAAGGGGAGCAAGAATTTCTGTCGTAAATTACGTTGTGCCTTTAACTCAATATTAGGAGCAGCCTTCTTATTCGATATAAAGCACCGTTTCAAATCGGCGTTTAACCTTTTTAGGATTTCCACTTTTTGAGGCAAATTTTAGACTTTCACTCAAACAGCTACTGCTTTCTTAATATTTATCATAGGATCGTGGTTCATACTTCGTTTTCTCAGGATAGCTCATACTTTCTAACGGTACCACTCTCTTGTCCGTATTATTCACCAGAATTAAGAAAATTAAAAAAAAAAAAAAAACACGAGATTTTTCGAAAAAAAAATCGAAATTTTTGTGGCCCTCCTGCCCGGGCCTGGGTTCACGAAGGGATCTGAGTCTTAAAAAACAATCTTATTATATACATAATACGTGCGCAAAATTTCGTTCTTGTATCTTGAAAACTGAGGTCGGGAGAAATTTTTGAAAGTCTGAAGGTGACCCATCTTTTCATATATGTATATAAATAGAGGAAATTAGCTCGCCTGTGATGTGTTGCTTCCAAGCGGAGAGGAAAGAAACTACTACCTCACGTCTCCATGATGCTCTACAGTGAGTCACCATGTGTTTGTGACATTCGTTGTGTTGGTAGACGTGAAAACCTGATTTCTTATTCAGGAATACTTTTATAGGTAAGTGGTTTACAACCTGTATTTTCCTATTAAAATGTAATAGAACAAAAATTCTTTATTTACTATGACGTTGGATATACAGAGTGGTACTTTGATAAGCGACATTATCCTATACTCCTTCGAATGCGTTTAACAGCTCTTTCGTTTCCATGGTGGCATGGAGAGAAATATGGAATACCCGCAAGAAAAGCATGGTATTCCCTATTGTATTCCGATTACAAAAATATCTATTGGTATTGGGCAATTAAACATACGTTTATGATGACAACAATGCTAAGTGTATTTTTTATTACAGCAAATTTTCTGATTATACAAGAGGTGAGCTTGGGTCCAGCGTTCATCATGTTTAATGTGAGCACACAATGACTGTGCCGATCCTGAAGCAGAGTATCATATTTATGACTTTTGCAAGTAATCACAATCAGTTGTGGCTTGGCATTCAGAATTTTCATATATTGTCACTATATTCATTGTATTTACAACAGAAAACTTATTTCTTTTCTATATAGCATTTGTATTCCATATTACCCGACTATTTCATATTACCCTCCAAAGTGGTTTCTTTACAAATTATACATTTTACCCACCCCTGTAACGAAATTTCTTTATCAAGATATACATAAATAAAGCCAAATATGTAAGACGTATACTTGTTTTCCTTTTTGTTTCAATGTGCAATTATTAACTGAGTTACAAGCGAAACAAAAATGGTATTCCATAATACCCGAACTTCCTCTATATATAGCTAGGTATAAAATATTTTTAAAAAATGTACTGCGTCATTCCTCTTTAGCCTAGAGTCATGGTCCAAACGCCATTTTCTTCAGTATAATAAGCCCTTTCCAACGGTATCACTCACATGTCCGTATCATACACCTAAACCAGATAATTAGGGAAAAACTCGGAAGTATTTTTGCAAATCTAACCAAAACATTTTGCCCCCCTGGCCTAGGTCTGGGTTGACGTACGGATCTGAATTTTTTTTTCAAAAAATACATTGTTGTGTACATAATACGTGTGCAAAATTCCAATCTTGTATCTTAAAACCAAAGGGCAAAAAAATTGTTGAAAGTCTGAATTTAGGCTCTCTCTTTATATATATACACACACATACGTATATACTTATTATAAAAATTTACTGCGTCATTACTATTTAGGCTAGAGTCATGGCTTAAACGTTATTTTTCTTAGTATATCAAGCCCTTTCCAACGGCGCCACACACATGTACGTATCGTATCCTGAACCGGAAAAATCGGGAAAACTGATTTTCTTTCTAAAAAAAAAAATCAGCCCCTAGGAACATTTGCGGTCCTCGTGCCCGGACTCGGCTTCACGTAGAGAACTCAGAAAAATTTGAGAAATATCCAATGGTACATACAATTTCAATCTGATATCGTGAAAACTACAGGCGTGAAAAATTTTTGAAATTCGCCTTAAGAAAAAGTAAAAAGTCACGCCCTTCCGCACCCATTTGACGCAGCCAAGTTGACCATCTGGTTCCAAAACGCATCTGGGGTGTTCTTTGGTCCATCCTTGACTTGACTAATTAAAAAAAAGACTTAGTACCTGTTATAGAACCTAAATAAGAGGTCAAAGACCATAGTACGCCATGGTAACAAAAGTTACCAAAAATCCTAAGAGTTAATAGAGCACTGGAACTTCAACCAACACTATGGTAACACTGATATGAGAAGTGAAGATCAATTTGATGCAGTTTAGTTCCCAGAATTTGAACTTAAATTTGTTTTAATGCGTTTACACAAATTTGACTTAGGTCATGAATTTAGCAGTGGAGCGGATGCAGCAGACCGAGATCTGGAGGGAAGGGGGCCTTTATCCAGCAGTTGATAGAAAACGGCTGAATATGATTATATATTTATTCATTGTTTCCCCCCCCCCCAATATTTTCTTCAAGTCGGCGCCTATGCTCTAAACTTTTTGATACCACCTCGTATGTATATGTGTGTGTGAGAGAGACAGAGACAGAGAGAGAGAGAAACAAAACTAACATGGGCCGTAAGATGTTCCATGGGCGTTAGTGTTCGGTGCGTTATAGATACCTTGACACGAGGGCTTCCTTTGAAGAATGCTGGTCATGACAAATGGTAGTCGGTCATGAACATGCTAGTCTGACGTTTCCTATGGAGTACTACATGCTTACAAGGGTACACTTTGGATTACATTTTCAACATTATTAGAGATGTCAGATGTAAAATCAGTATATGTATTTTGATTATTTATTTATAACAAATGACATTAGATATTTTTTCTGTAAATTTTAAAAAAATCTATGGATTCGTAAACTGGAATAGCACCTCGAAAAGATTTGTTGTATTTAATGATGCTTCTTTGCAAAAAATCTTTCTTTCAGTTTAACGCCACACGATTATACCCTTGAAGCTAAGGGGAGAGGATGATTAAGGCAAGTGAACGATGATGGGAGAAATAGTGGAATGATAATGTGGAAGGGAACGGGAGTACAAAGAACAATGTTATCCACCAGGCCCGTATCCACGGGGGGGCTAGGTGCCCCCCTAAAGTTTCACTGCTCCCCCCTAAAATGTTCACGGTAGACTTGCAAATGAACTATAATATGGTTGGGTCGGGCCTCCCTAACTTCTACCGCACCCACCTACATTTTTGGGCTGGCTACCGGCCTGTTGTCCACTACAAACTGCTTGGCCGGAGACCAAACCCAGGACAGCACGCACCAAAGGTAAGCGCTGTACCACTGGACCCCCCCCCCCCCGATATGTCTTTGTAATTCAATATCACTAGTTTGCGAAGCTTACTTGACAGCCATTTTGATGACCAGAAAATACTACTTTTCAGACTCACCTGTACACCTCCAAATCCATGTGGTGCCAGAAATCTTTCACATTCCGCAGCTACATCCTGCCACCTCCATTCGAACAGATGAACGATCGGTTTCGTATTGTTCTCTGGTGGATTTTTCTGTGGCGTTGTCAGCAAAGGCATCAAACATAAGACTATAAAATACTTCATCTTCTCCTACGAAACCACTGCCACTGCCTGATCTACACAGATCAAATGAGAAGGAAGGAAACCTTTTCGCGTTTAAATATAGAGACATATAAAGCAGCTGCGTCAGTAATTTTAGTTTTTAAGTTGACACTATGTAAATATAACATTGAACATAATGAAACCAAAGTGAGACACGTTTTGAGCAAATATTGTTTATTTTACGTGGTAATAAAGAAAAATATCTTCACAAAGAAAACATTTGTATAGTTTGCTGTTTCCTTTTTGCTTATTCCAAGCTCTATATTAAAAAGAACTATATACATAAAAATGTGCTTTGGTTTACACAAGTACTGACACACCTTCAAAACGATCACACACTTGCAGCATGTGTGACAGACTAAAACAACTGTCACAGAAAAATCAACAAATCAAAATAACGTATTTGCTGAAGATACACGAAATGCTGACAGTGTTGTCAGTTCATGGAAAGTTTTTTTCTTTATCGTGATGCTGTCATGAACACGTAAAAGGAAATAAGTTTTGCCCTTTTCTTCCATTGCTTATCTAACATCTGTAAATGAAATCATAGTCAGAATGTATAATAGACATTCATTTTTTCCATTTAAGATAGTCTCAATTTCTGACATTATCGATTAAAGTATTGGAAATTTGTGATAATTTACCAAACTTTTTTTTTTTTTTTTTTTTTTTGTTTACAATGAGCTAGGTTTGATTCCAGGTAGAAAATTTGTGACCTTATCAACTAAAGGAGTAAAAAAAAAATCGTGATACTTAATAGGAGCCTAATCACTGCGAAATACCGCTAATTTTACAGTAAATATGCGATATCTTCAAATAGATAAAAGATAATCGAAATGTGGAACAAGAGCGCGCTAGACAATATTACTTTGCCGTTATCACGAGCCACGTAGTAGTTTTCCGTTTGCGGCCATTTAGAAACGCGAAAATAAATGCCGATTTTCTAAATGGCTGAAAATCGAAAGCATATAAATGAGTCGTGATAACGGTATCTCATGTAAAATAATATTGTCTAGCGAACTCTTGTTCCACTTTTCGATTATCTTTTATCTGTTTGAAGATATCACATAATTAGTGTAAAATTAGCGGTATTTTAATTTCGCTGTGATGAGGACACTTAAACTATTTTTGTGAGTATGGAAAGGGGCTTGATTCCTGGTGGGATATTTGTGGCGTCATCAACTAAAAGAGTACAGAATTCGTGATAATTAATCAAACGATTTTTGTGAGTATGGGACAGGTTGATCCCTGGTGATCGACTAAACGAGAAGGGAATTTGTGATACTTTGTCCAAATATTTCTGTGAGTATGGATTGGGTTGGATCTCGGGTGGGATATTTGTGACGTCATCAACAAAGGAGTAGGGAATTGGTGATAGTTCATGAAAGGAATTCTGAGAGTATGGATGGGATTGGGTCCCCGACAGAGAATATGTGATGTCATCAACTAAAGAAGTCAGAATTTGTACAGGATTGCAGCTAACGCTTTCTGTGAATATGGACCCGGTAGTAGTGCCTTATCTTGAATAGAAATCCGCGTACTGATTTGGATTCCACTTTAAACAGTAAACCTTCGGTAAAAAAAATAAAGTAATGAAGTAAGGCATTTATTTAGAACTATAACTTCTTTCAGAGAAGTTTAAAGTGTATAGCATACTATTGATGATAATGAACATATTTTTAATAGTATTCGTTTCAAACTTGTTCCAGTGTTTCTGACTGGGTTTGAACTGTGAGATATCTTCAGAAATTTAGAACATTTCTAGTGAGGGAAACTTAAAAAAAAAAAAAAAAAAAAACTGTGATGCCAAATTCGAAAATTTAAATTGAAAGCATATCTTAATTGGGCAAAGATAGTACAGTCGGCAACAAAAGTTCTTTCCGTTTGACGAAATTACTTTCGTAAATCATTTCAGAATGAAAATACAATTTGAGTACAGTTTTCAATAAATTAAAAAAGAATGTAACTTTCTGTACCTTCCAGCAATACCACCGTTATTTCCAAAATACATTTCACTAAACAGAAACTACTTTTTTCACTGACTGTACAAGATAAGGTTACTATAAATAGAAGAGTAATATTAAATAGCTCACTGGATGTAACAAACTTAAGTAATTTGTTCATAGCACGCAAACTGACTGCGTGACGAGAACAAATAGCCTCGCTTCTGACATTCCCTTAACCATTACTCAATCAACAAATTGACTTGACATCATTTTTTTTAGTTTTTTTCTTCACTTGATTTTCTATTTTTTTTAAAAAAATAATAAAAACATTATACAGGGTGCTTCAAAATGAATAACGGGGTTTAATGGCCTTGTAGTATTTATTACATTTAACGTACAATTATAAATAACATATTAAATGAATGAGCAACTCAAACAGTTTTGTACGCGCGCCTACACATGCACTGTTTCCTCCGTCTGCCGTTAAAAGAGATTGGTTAAGCGATGTTATACGTACCCGACCGCTGGATTGGCCACAAGGAGTCGAACGTCACAGCTTGCTTTGCGTGGCCTGCATGTTTACCAGATCTGATGCCATGGGATTTTTGCCTTTGAGGATTCATAAAGGATTATATGTACGTGTCTCCGCTCCCAAGAAAGAGGATAGAAGCAGTTGTTGCAATAAATACTCCAAACACATTGATCAACGTTTGGGAAGGACTTATCGACGCGACTGGATGTGTGCCGTGTGACGAATGGTGTTCACATTGAAAACTTGTAGCAAAAACTGTTTGAGTTGTTCTTTCATTTGATATATTAGTTATAATTAGCATATATTATCCGCTTCGCTGGGATGAAATAAACAATTTAAATGCACATCTTTGTATTTTATGTATTTTATTGCCATTTTTCTTACCTTTTTATATTTATATCTTATGTTACGAACCTTGTAGCTTGTCACGAAGTTCCGAAGATCATATAATACGATGTTGTAGAATGATGATAACTTACATTTCATGCTAAACTATGATGTCCCTCTTCCCTAATACCCCAAGTTGTATGGCTGAATTTGGATCTATGCTGCATCGTAAGTATCAATGTTCATCTTAGTGACCTCGAAAATTATGGATTCAACACTAATATCGGTCATTTGTGACCATTTATATATATATATATATATATACATATATATATATATATATATATATATATATATATATATATATATATATATATATATATATATATATATAACCGTTCCCCATATTGCGGGATATGGCATCGGAAGTGTCACCTTTCATCTCAGCGACCCCAAGAAATGTGGATCCAGCACTAATATCGGTCATTTTCGATGATTTTTAGATATCTCTTCCTCCCCTTCCCCCAAGTTGCGGGTTTGAATTTGGATTTGAACAGGATCGAAAGTATCATTGTTCATCTAAGGGACCCAGAAAACTATAAATTCGACACTGATAGTGCCCATTTTCGATCATTTTTATAGGCCTATGTCTCTCTCTCCCTCTCCACCAAGTGGCGGAGGATTTTGGATTTAAACCGTATCGGAAATGTCATTGTTCATTTGAATGATCGCGAAAATATGGATGATACTAATATTGGTCATTTTAGATCATTATTATATATAGCTTCCCCTCCGCCTTCTCCGTGCTGCGGCACACGGCATCAGAATTGTCACTGTTAATCTCAGCTACTCCTAAAACTATGGATTCGACATTAATATTAGTCATTTTCGATCATTTTTTAAATGTGTATGCCCCTCCCCGACGTTGTACCCTCCCTCTCCCCAACGATCAAGGCTGAACTTTAATTGAAACACCATAAGAAGTGTCATTATTTCTCTCATCCGCCCCGAAAATTACGGATTCAACACTAATATCGGTCATTTTTGATCATTTTTAAATTTCTTTCCCCCTCCCCGTTCCCTACGTTGCATCGTCAAAGCGAATAGCCTAAAGTAATTCCTGCACCTAAACTCATGTATGTTGAAAATTTGATTGAGATCGGTCGGGTGGTTCAAGAGTGATGAAGTCACAAAGGCAGTCATTTTTATTTATTTTTTTTACATATATCTCCCCCTCCTCCTGCCCTAAGTCCGATACCAGAGTGAAACGATAAAAAAAAAACACCCGAGCCCCGACCCTCATATATGTTGAAAATTTGATCGAAATTGGTTGGATGGTTCAAACATTATTAGGTTTTATTAGTTTTTATTTATACTCCCTTTTTATTTACCCCCTCCCTTCTTCCTCCCCTAGGATCAACCGTTAAAGTGAAATTACAAAAATGTTTCCAGATCTGAACGTCATGTATCTTGAAAATTTGATTGAAATCGGTCAAATAATTCTAGAGTTACTAAGTTAAAAAAATAGTCACTTTAATTCCTATTGATTTTTATATATCTCCCCCTCCTTCTCCTCCCATACGTTGCTCCGTCAAATTTAAATCATAAATCGATTCCAGGTTTGAACATGATCTATGTTGAAAATTTGATCAAGATCGGTCTAGTGGTTATTCAGTTTTATTTATTTTTTACACCCCTCCCCCTCCCTCAGTTCTACCATCAAAGTGAATAGCCTAAAACCAGCCCAACCTCAAACCTCATCCATGTTTCAAATTTGATCGAGATCGGTCGAGCAGTTCAGGAGATTCAGAGTCACAAACATAGTGATTTCCAATTTTATTGTACGTTAAATGCAACACATACTAAAAAGCCTTAAAACCCCAATATTAATTTTGAAACATGATGTATATACAGGGAAGTGGCGTATTTATGGGGGGATTCCGGGCTTAAGCCCCCCCCCCGAAGTCTTACTTACTATAGTGAAGTATATGAAATATCTTGCTGAATTTTTATGGGGGTGCGGTGGCTCAGAGCCGGTGGGTGTAGCTGAGCGGTCTGAGGCGTTAGGCTGATGATCGTGAAGTGAAGCCCATTGGGGGTTCGAGTCCTTCCGTAGTAGCAAGGGTGGAATTTTAACTGTCCTCGATGTTTCTGTGTTCGTGTCCCTGTCGTGTCTAGTAGCCCTGAAAAGTGATTGCAGCAGAAAATAAGTCATGAATTTTTTTAAAAAAAGTAGTAGAGCGTTTACCTCCGGTGCTTGGGGTCCTGGGTTCGATCCCAGCTCGCGCAGTGTGGACCTTGTGGTGGACAAACACTGTGCTCGTGGGTTTTCTCGGGGTTCACCCGTTTCCTCCAACTTTCATTATTCCATCATTTCACTCATCTCTCATCATCACCGTCTGCTTTAGCCTAACCGGCATAACCGTGGGACGTAAAACTTACAAATTTAATTTTCTTCTTGCTGAATTTTCACATTTTCAGGCAAAGCCCCCCAAAAGTTAGCAAAGCCCCCCGAAACAAACTCGTAAATAAGCCACTGATACAGGGTGTTGTACAATTCAGCCAAATACATCCGATCTGTATTAAACATGACATGGTGGTTCGGTTGTGAAATGTTATGATTTCGGATCTTTAGTTCCTAAGTCATACGTAAAATTAAAAATAAATAAATAAATAAATAAATAAATAAATAAATAAATGAAGGCAGATTATTATTGGAGCAAAGCATCTCTTTTACTCGACTTAGGTGTTCGTTAGTTCGAATACTCCTCCGAGATTCTAAACCGTTCTCCGTCAAATTTAACATGTTGGTTCTAGAATACGCGCTGAGTATTGTAAGGGGTCATTGTCCCGATCGGACATACCATTGAGGAATAACCACCGAAAAAACGGGATGCCCATAGATGGAGAGATCTTCATCCAGCAGTGGATTGACAATGTTTGACTATGATGACGATGATAATGATGATTTAAATGATATACAAGAGTGGAGCATGTTGCGTCAGCCAATTTTTGGAAATAGCCATGGGAATATGGGCAGTTCTAACAACTTTATTCAAATAATATGAAATGAATGACTGAACTTTCACATTTAGTACAGTACAGGTGTTAATTTAACTCAACAGGCAGCTATGACAAATAAAATGTAATACGGAAAACAGACAGTCAAAAATGTCTTTCATTCCAATGTGAAAAATTACGGTGATTTCCGCTAAGTGAAGCATTGTTGGTCAAATATCCAAGGCCCCTGAATGGACATGGAAAAGCTATTTACTGCTTCCAGCTGTGAATAATGGTCACTCAGATCTTATGAAAGAATCTCATCAACTGGCCATATCTGGAGTCTTTCGTATCGCCATGATAATCAATGAACCATATATACCTACCGCCTGGAATCCTTAGCTTTCTAATCAAACAAACGCGTCTCAAGGTCTTTTCTTTCGTTTCCCGTTGCTTGGAAATGGACTCAAAAGGCATGTAGTTACTTTCCTCTGTTTTATATTGTATTCCTGTGCTTTCTTCCTCTGTCGCTATTAACACAAATGTTTCGCTGCTGTCCAACATGGAATGTTAATTATAAGTATCTAATGGTTTAACTTTCCTCACTCATTATATAAAAAACTCTTTGTCTGCAAGGATATTAAAAGAAGTGGAAACAAATGCTCTCAGCCGATTAAAAAAAAAAAAAAATACTGTTCCTACCTCATCTTGTATTGAAGATTAATATTGCTTTCTTGCCCTAAGGCTATTTTAATATCGTTTCATATTCTCTCCACCTACTCAATTACTAAAACGAATAAATTAATGTACACTTCAACAGTCAATTGGCTTAGATAGACAGTCATCAAGACAACAATTCATTTCCGTCATTTGTTTTATTCTGTGCTTCTTGAGCTAATTTTATCCTATATTTACCCCATAACAATTAGTCACAGAGTATTCCAGCTCTGAAAATTCACTTTCCATAAACGGAACCTCATTATATGTCAGTGAATGATGATTAGTCATGAACTTAAATACCATTGAGATACTTACGAGCCTGTCTTACTAATAATAATACAAAATTTATCATTTTCTTTTGCTTATTTGTCATGAGATAATGAAATGCAACTTACCACAATCAATGATAACGCCACGGGCATCTCTGGCGTGGGGGACAGGGGGACGTGTCCCCCCAATATTTTGTGTAGTTATGAAATGGATCAATGCTGTAAGGTATTTAGTTTTTCATATAGAACAAGTAAAGACGGGCAAAGGAAATGAAAGATATATCTGTTGTTAAGTATTAATTTGGTGTTATTACAATGTCCATCTGATGTGTGTCACTTTCAAAGAAAGATTTTTTTTAATGCTACACTGCTTGGTTAGTCAAAGTAGTCTCTGTTGCAGCCACTCAACCAGCAACGATTGCAGACAAATAATGTGATCATACTTAACTTATTTGAGTACTAACACATGCCCTCAATAGACACTACGATCAGCCTAAAGTTTACGGTGACCGATGTACGTATATCGCTCAAATGAGGAGATGTATACGGGAGTAAAATAAAATGTGTATCTTATTTTCACGTCACACGCAACAAAAATTGAGGGTTAAATATGAAAGAGATTCTTCGGACGATGAAGTTGAAGAGTTTAATTTGGGAGAAGACAACATAAAGAGGCAATTAGCTTCCATTGAGTAAAATAGGCGAAAGACGTTTAGACAAGGGAAGAGAGGAAGTGCATGTTGTGTTCATTGGCTTAGAAGAGTTTTAATTGGTTTGCTTTGATAATTTGGATGGAGATGCTAAAGAAGCTTGGCAGAGAAGCTCAAAGGTTCGGAAGAAACCCAAATATGAACCATATGAATACAAGAAATGATGGTGAATAGAAAGAAGTATTTGACAAAAAAAAAAAAAAAAAAAAATGCTTTCTTTCAAGAATTATGATGTAATATCTGGAAGAGTAGCGAAAAATAGTTTGATCAGGGAACACGATTATAGGAGGACGAATATGGTTAAGAAATGAATCGAGAACTAACATGATGCCAAACAACACAAAGAAAGGCTCTGATAGTAATATAAGATGAAAATAAATATGAAAAAGAAAAGCTGCGAGAAAAGCTAGATGATTGAGGCTGTGATAGATGTCTGAGAAGGGCAGTAGAATAAGTGCTTATGTTTAATTTACTTTAATTTCAGTTTGGTTTAGTGTCCCTTTTAGCAGCATAGGTATATTTAAGACGTGGGTCTACAGCTTATGTGAGAGCTGAACCACATCGGTTTCTGCCGGAAATCGAACACAGGACTCCGACACCAAAGGCGCATACGCGAACTGCTTAGCCACGAAGGAACTCTGCCTATATTTAAATGCCTAGGTAGTATTATTAACGAAGATATTATTAACTAACTAACTAACTCTATGGCCTATGGAACCCGGAGGTTCAATGCCGCGTTCCCAAAAGTCTCCACTGACTTCTATCCTTAGCTAACTGCATCCAGTTTCTACTTTGTATTCCAATCTCTGCGAGATCCATCTTAATATTGTCCTCCCATCTGCGCCTAGGTCTTCCTAATGGTCGTTTTCCGATTGGTCTTCCTGTCAAGACTTTGAAAGCGTTTCTACTTTCTTCCATTCTAGCTACATGACCCGCCCACCTAAGCCTCCTAGACTTGACGACCCTAACAATGTTGGGTAAACCATATAAATTATGTAGTTCCTCGTTATGAAGTTTCCGCCATTCCCCATTCCCGTTCCTCTTGGGTCCGAATATTCGTCTCAGGATCTTGTTCTCAAATACTTTCAGTCTATGTTCTTCCCTCAGAGTAAGTGACCATGTTTCGCAGCCATACAGAACAACAGGCATGATTACCGTTTTGTATATTTTAAGCTTCAAATTTCTCGACAGAATTCGCGACGACAAGAGATTTTGAACCGAATAGTAACACGAATTCCCTGCTTTTAGTCGACATTTAATTTCTCCGCGAATATGATTTTCCTCTGTTAATATTGATCCTAGGTATTTGAAACTATCCACTTTATCAAAAGTATTATTTAATATTTTAACGCATCCATAGTTTGCTGTATTCCGGTCCCGACTAACTTCCATGTATTTAGTTTTCTCTGCATTTACTTCTAAACCCATGTCCCTGCAAGCGTTTAATAAGATCTCTGCATTTCTTTCTATTGTTCTCCTATCATCACCTATTAAATTTACGTCATCAGCATATGTCATAACCTGGTGAATACCGTTCAATTCTAGGCCCTGGTTGCTATCTTTGATTTTCCTTATAGCGTATTCCAGAACGAAGTTAAATAATAATGACGACAACGCATCTCCTTGCTTCAGGCCATTTTCGACGTGAAAGCTCGTGGACAAAAATTTTCCTACCCGGACTTTACTTTGGGATTCATTTAAACATATCTTAATTAATCTAATTAGCTTTCTCGGTATTCCAAGTTCTGTAAGGACGTTGTATAATGTTTCTCTCCTAACCGAGTCGTACGCCTTTCTAAAATCAATAAATAGGCCTAGTTGATGTACCGGGGTATTGTATTCCCACTTCTTTTCGAGTATTTGGCGAATGGTAAATATTTGGTCGATAGTTGATCGATGCCGTCTAAATCCGCATTGATAATCTCCAATAATTTCATCTGCGTATGGGGTCAGTCTTGCTAATAGAATATTTGAAAGAATTTTATAGGATGTTGACAGAAGAGAGATGCCTCGATAATTATTACAGTCAGTTTTGTCGCCTTTTTTGTGAATTGGAACAATGATTGATTCTTTCCACTCTTGTGGCAATTCTTCCTTGTTCCAGATAAGGAGAATGAGTGTATGTATCTTGTTCCACAATTTTTCGCCTCCAGCTAAAATTAACTCAGCCGGAATTTCATCTACACCCGGAGATTTGTGTTTCTTTAATTTCTTTATAGCAGTTTCTACTTCTATTCGGTCGGGTTCTGGAATATACGGTTCTGCGGTGTGTATCTCCTTTTCTCCACGCACACTAGTTTTCGGTTGCGTGTTAAGCAAATCGTCAAAGAAATCTTTCCATCTATTTAAGATGCTATCCGTGTCAGTGAGAACTGTACCGTCAGATTTCTTTAATATATAAGCACGAGGTTGATAGCCTTTCTTAAATTCGTTGATTCCCTTATACATGTCCCGGATGTTTTTATTTTTACTATTATCTTCAAGTTCCTTAATTTTAGCTTTCAGAAAATCGCGTTTCTTTGTTCTAAAAGTTTTGGAAGTTACCCGCCTGATATCTGCGAAATTTTGTGTAGTTATTTCATTCGGATTTTGTAGCCAGCGTAATTTTGCCTGTTTTCTCTTCTCTGCTAGTTTTATGCATTCCTGGTCGAACCATGGTTTGTTCCTACGTATTTCCGCGTGTCCCAATTTTTCTTTTGCTGAAATTTTAATGCTATCTCTAATTTCAATCCAGGTATCCTCAACACTAGTGCACTCCGAATCTTCTAAAGCCGAGAATCTATTCGAAACTTCAATCTGGTATTCCTCTCTTACCTGGCTCTCTTCTAATTTCTTTAAATTGAATCTCTCCGTTTTCAGACAATGAATATTACCTTTATTCAACGATAACCTCTCTCGTATTATCGCTGCTACCAGGTAGTGGTCGGTGTCGCAATCAGCCCCTCTAAACGCCCGGACATCAATTATGCTAGATTGCCTTCTTCTATCTACTAAAACGTGATCAATTTGATTATGTGTTTTCCAGTCTGGTGATGTCCAAGTGTATTTATGAATGTCGCGATGTGGGAATTTTGTACTCTTCACGATTAGGTTTTTGGATGTTGGAAAATTTACGAGTCTAACACCGTTGTCATTACTTTCCTTATGCAGACTTTCGTTCCCTATAATCGGTTTGAAGATATCCTCTCGTCCCACCTTCGCATTGAAATCCCTTAATAGAATTTTCATATGGTATCGCGAGAGTTGGTCAAATATCCGTTCCACTTCTTCGTAAAAACTGTCTTTTATATCGTCATCCTTATCTTCAGTTGGGGCATGTACATTTAAAACAATAATATCACACCACCGTTCCTTAAGAGTAATAAAAGAAAGTCTGTTAGTGACAAATTCAACCCGTTTAATTGCTGGTAATAAACGTTTATGAACGAAAAACCCTGTTCCTAACTGGTGATTTTTGTTTCCTTCCCCGTAAAAGAACGTAAAATTTCCGGAATTCTCAGATCCATTTCCTTCCCACCTAACTTCCTGAACTCCTACTACGTCCATCCTGTATTTCTCAAACTCACTCGTTACGGATTTTAACGCACCTGCCCTATAAAGACTCCTAATATTTCATGTTCCAAATCTCATGTCCATTTTCTTTTGCTGAGGTCGTGCCAAGTTACCAGTCCTTGTCCGAGGCTTTTGTGAATATTTCTGAACAAGTGCTTTTTTTTACAGGATGAGGTTGTTAGCCCTACCCAAACCCCGAAGCTGGAGGACCACTCCTAGTCGGTTGTCCGCGACTGCTTATTCAGTATATTCGCAGCTAACCTCTATATCTAGAGGCCTTCTCCTCGATCCGCAACCTGAGGACGCGCCATGCCGTGGTGACAGGAACCCACGTTACACGGACGAAGATATTATATATAAACTTTAAATAGAAACGACGGGAAAAATGGAGAAAATCTTTAGGAAGATTGTGATTATTATGGTGGAAAGCAAGCATATCACCTGTCACTTAATGAAGAGTTACAGAAAGGACTCAAATGAAGACTATCAAATTGTACGAAGCAGAAATGTGGCATTACGAGAATACAAAAAATAAGTATTCTAGTTCTCGAAATCTGTACTTTGAGATGAACGTAAAACTTGGAACAATGAAGCAATGAGGGACATTGGAAATCATGAATCAAATGAATATACACTCTTTAAAAAATACCGGAATTTTTACGGTGAAATATATGACAATCGGGGATGCCACATTTTCACCAGAAATTTTGCAGTAATTTCATCGGAATATTCCAGGACTTTCACCTGACCTTTAGATATTTCACCGGAAATTTTTAGTAATTTTACCGGAATATTTGCATGAATTTCCCCTCATCTTCAGACATTTCACCGGAAAATTTGCAGTAACTTCACCTGGATATTCCATGAATTTCACCTGACCTGTAGATATTTTACTGAAACATTTACAGTAATTTCAACGGAATAATTCCATGAATTTCATCCGGACTTTCAAATATTTTAACGGAAATTTCGTAGTAATTTTGCCGGAATATAGATATTAATGAAAGAGGAAACAACCAATTTTTTAACATACCAGATCCTATGTAGATGTGAATTCTATTCCCACAAACAGTGAAAACAATGACCGACGGCACCAGAACTTAGACCCGGGACCTCTGGCACACCGTGTCGATGCTTTAACCATTATACCACCCAGTCCGCCTTCCATAATAGCCACTCACTCTCCCACTCTCGAGGTCAGTGCTCTCCAACCGAAGCACGTGGGTTATACGGAGTCCAAGTGGGAACCACCGATCTCGAGAGTGAGTGGCTGTTCTGGGAGGCGGACGGGGTAGCATAGTGGTTAACCCATCGGCACGACATGCCGGAGATCCCGGGTTTGAGTCTTGGTCTAGTGGATCAGTTTTTCATTCTTTGTGCATTATAGAATTCACATCTACAGAGGAACTGGTGTGTTAAAAATATGTTGTTTCCTCTTCCATTAACATCTATATGAAATCACAACCGTCATAGGTGCTCAATGCACAGACACAGGCATTGTCCGAGCACAGCAGTGGTTCTCTGGTACAGCCCATGGTCTGAGTGTAGAGCATCGACGTCGAGAGTGAGTGACTCTCCTAAGAGACTGACTTGATGGCATAGTGGTTAACGCATCGACACGGTATATCGGAGGTCCTTCGCACATAATTAGTAAGACGAACCACCATATTTTTAACAAAGGATTACAAAAATACATATATAGCACATACTGGACATATTTTCAAAACTACACTAAAAATTCAATTAAATAGGAACCTCACTTACTCTTTCTTATTAGAAGGATCCACTGGATCAATAGTGTTATTTCAGGTTTTTGTCAGGAGAAACAAGATTGTTCACTGACATAAGAGTTTCACGTTTTTTCATTAGAATATTAGTACACAATTTATTAAAAAGCATGTATTTCTCAAACTAAGTGCTAAGTGGGGTGCAATTGTCCCTGCCCCTCCCAAATGATGCCTCTGCACTGAATCTGCAAACATTGAAGGCTAAAGCGGTAGTCAAGGAAATGGGTAAAGTTATCGTTTAATGGAAACTCGTGATTCTGTTCAGTAAAGAAAAACTCTGCATCATATGTCGCAAAAGCAAGACGACTCCATAATTTCGGTCACAAAATTGCTGCAAAATACCTAGTCTTGCATTCAGAAATATACAGTAGTTTGTATACAAAAACGTGTATGTATTTACACTTTTTCTTTGTAACAGTAATACAACCAGAGTTACGTCCACATGTACAGAGATCAGAAGAAGGTTTTCAGCGAGAAAGAAGCAGGGAGTCATTTGGGAAGGGCAAGGAGGGTAATTGTCCCCCTAGGTTTGAGAATCACATGCTTTTTCAATAAA
The DNA here is from genome assembly GCF_964235325.1 of Thermobia domestica. Taxonomy (NCBI): domain Eukaryota; kingdom Metazoa; phylum Arthropoda; class Insecta; order Zygentoma; family Lepismatidae; genus Thermobia; species Thermobia domestica. The sequence continues at coordinate 187,514,975 of NC_137468.1, read as the reverse complement.
TTACTCCTACCTGGCAAAGTCTGAAATGACGCTACTGAAAAGAAATACTTAAAGATTTAAACATAAACTAACAGGACTTAGTAAAAACAAATGAAAACAATATATTTTTAAATCTCTCATCATATTTAATTCTTAAATGATAGTACATGAAATAAAAAGAAATGATCAGTTTAGTAAATATTCCGTTTATAAACTGACAGTGAGTTCTTTCATAGTAGTCAAAAATTTGCTACGGATAATCCTTATAAGTATCATATTGCTGTATCTTCTCTCGCTTTACGCGGATTTAGATTCAATTTCTGGATTAATTCCAACAAAACACCTGAAATCAGAAACAAATATATTTCGAAGCTGCAGAAAAACAGGCAAAACCTATTTTTATTTCTTTCAAGCTGTAAATTGAATTATGTAACTCTGAGTGCAATACCATGCTTAATGGTGTTTCTCTTGTCATATCATTACATTTTCCTTTCCTGTATGATTTTTTAAGACAAGCTCTTTTCTGTTTCATAAACAATACAATGAATTATTCATATACATTTGCATTAACTATTCTATAAATTTACTTAAGCTTTGATTAACACTAACCAATCTCATTTTGCACTAGTTCACATCCGTGAAGCTGGCATAAGAACTGTGGATTAAGATAATAGTTAACATATAAATAGAAGTCTCGAAAACAGATTTGGATCTGTGGAAAACGATTAACAATTTCGCACCATAAAAGGTAATAAGAAATAGTGTATTATCATTAGTATTACAGATTTCACCTAATAGTGGAATCAAACACAAGAAGTGTGTTTTTCAGTTTCAAAGGGAAACCATGTATGTCTGGGGTACATAGATATAGACAACATTCATAATCGTACTAAATGGGTGAGAGAACCGAATGAGTAAAACTGTATTTCACGAACGTCCAACGTGGTGAACTGGTTGCATGCCACATCTAATGTGCAACTGCTTCAGGATATTTAAGCTCTTACAATAAATAAATAAATAAATAGACTCAGTCACTTAGATTGTTGCAGTGTAAAGGAAAATTGATGCGACGTTCCTGAACACAAAAGCAGCGAGGTCATATAGTAACTGCCGAAATTTTCGATAGGAACTCCCGTCTTCATTAAAACACCAACCACTTAACATGTTATCCATCCTTGAAGTACAGAGATATCGAAATAAAAACTTTCCTTCCAATAATAGAAATATGTATAAATAACTTGATATTATCAGCAACAAAAGCCATACTCTTTAAATTCCTTCCTTCTTTCGTTTTAATAAAACGAACACATTTACAAATCTCCCATTAGGAAACTTTTCTTAATATTCCAATCTTCCTCTTATGAATAACGTGATGCATTCAATATTTTTTCTATTGTTAATTGCCTTGCCATAAGTCTCCAAAAACTAATACTTCATATTTTATCATACTTTTAATAGTTGTTTTACGCAAAGCATTAACTGGAATTCCTATACAATAACGTTTCCTATACATTTATCCATATGCTGGTGAAATATCCATATACCTGTGACTATATTTTTTTAGACTAATTTGTTAGCTGGTAAAATAACAAAATAAATAAATAAATAAATAAATAAAAATAAAACACTCACTACACCCTCTTTAGCCTTAAGCTAATTTTTAATAAGTTGTTGCAGATTTAGTTGCGGTAAGCTTTTGCAACAAAATTATAAATATGTCCGGAAGTAATGTTGTGCGAAAATAAACTTGTCGTGTACCATGCAATCTTCAGACTTGTGCTCCAGATGACATTTGACTATTTTAACTCGTTTGTTGTTCAATTGGTTTTTGTCATGATTCAAACTAGGTTGTTCATTCTTGTACAAAACTATTCATAAACATTCCTCTTAATGAACGAATTTGTTCTGTGTAGCATTTAAATATCATTGACCTGTGTTTGAACGCATGAAGATGTTGTGGCAAGTCTGAAGGTATCTCATCATCCTCTTTATCGAATCTTGAATACTCTTTGACCTTAGTGGCTATATGTCTTTTTGTCATATCTATGAAGAACTCTGTTAATACATGTACATTATGAATAATTATTGTCTGGAACTTCAACTACGAAGTGTATGGGTTGAATGGTACAATACAGGTTTATTTTCACATCACTTTATTTCAATTTCGATGCAATAACTTAATAAACTGAACCTGCAACACCCTAATAAAATTTCAATCTACTGGTTAAAAAAATGTGATTGGTTACTTTGTAGTCTTCATTTCTTTCGAGCGTCGCGGTGGCTCAGTGGTAGAGCGTTCACATCTAGTGCACGGAGTCCTTGGATCGATCCCAACTCGCGGAAATTGAGGTTTGTGTTAGACAAACACTGTGTGGGTGGGTTTTCTCGGGGTTCTCCCGTTGGCTCCCACTTTCTTCATACCACAATTTCTTTCATTTCCCCTCATCACCGTCTTCTTTAGCCTATCCGGCATAACCATGGGATGTAAAACTCAAAGATTTCATTTCATTTACTTTTATTTATTTGATGACTTCTTTGTTCAAATATTAGTAAACGACTTCGTTAAATAAAAAAAAAAATATTTCATAAAATTATAGGCAGAAGTATGGAAAAATTATTGCATACATATTCTGCAGAAGGCACACGTGCTGATTATTCGTCTAACCGGAAGCTCTGTTTTAATATTACAATTTATTTTACGTTACATATATATTTACGTTATCATAACTTAAATATTTTTCTTCTAATCTTAAAAATTTGAAGTGGAATCTACTAACGTTAAGACATTGTTCTTATATAAGCGAATCATCTCACTACTGAATCAGGGTCAATTATATAAACGCACTAGCAACGCTATACTGTAGAATCAAGATAGATGATAGTTAGGGACTTTGATGCTTGTCTCATCTAATATTTCGGCACATATTAGCTGTATCTTCTGCGAAAAGTTGTTTATAATGAACCCCTTGAATAAGTGCATAAATAAGTAAATTATTAATATATGGTATGGATGTGTGGTGTTTGGTGAGCAAAATAATAATAAAAAAGAATGTAAGAAAATATCGCTACAGTATTAGGAATGATTTCAACTTACAGCGTACCGACCGTAATGAAGACAAGCGGATCATAATGTAGCAACTAGTAAACCGAGATATTATGTTGACGCAGAGCAAATGGTAACAACTGTCCAGGAGCCACACCATACCATTGCTTCATAATAAGGAAAGAAAAAAAGTTATCAAAGATGTAGTTCAGTTCAGTATGAGCTGTAAATATTTTAAATAATGTATTCATTTTTATGGATAAATTGCCAATCTTTCCATATTATTTGAAATTTTCAGTATTTCTTGATTTTAAAAATTATTCCTTTATAAATATCTAAAGACAAGCATTTTTTTTTTTTTAAATGTCGTATTTCATATATATCATAGAAAATTATTTTTTAAAGTTGAAGAGTTGTATTCAAAATGAACACTACCATGCAATTATATAAGTTTAAGAAAAAGGATTGAAGAGTAATATTTATTGATAAGGTGTGCCATGCAAGATGTATGAGATAACTATACATCGGAACATTGAAAATAAGCATGAAACACTTTACATTAAAGAGAGTTTAACTGTTGCTAAATAACAACGATAACTATAAAAAGCAATAATTATTGTATAAAGCAAATGAAGTTGGTGTTTCTTAGCCAGCAACTCAATATGCTGATTAATATGTCCGATAAATTTTGAATGTTCAGCCAAGTAGTGTATTAAATTGAAAACTTCTTACCAAAAAAAAAGTATATTTACAGGGCTACTGTAAAATTTGTAACCTTAATTCTCCTGGCCTTACTCACCTTTTTTTTCCCTAGCAATCAACTGTTAGAGAAAGGCACGAAAGCGAAGTCATTTTCCGATCTCCACTATTTTATTAACCCGTTTAAATGTATAACGAAGCATCCACAGTGAATTTCGAGCTAAGTACGTGAGAGTAGGACCTGAAATATGAAAAATACGTAAATTTTAAAGGAAAGACATAGCATTTTTTTTTTTTAATTCACGCTGGATAGTTTAATGTAATATTTTCAGACGTGAAAATCTGCGTGCTGTTGGTACTATTTTCAGTGGATGCATGCTGACATGAGACATTAGGGTATAATGATGAAAATAGTTCAGCGTATTCAAAGATGGCAATTCGGTGTTCGATTTCGATTTTGAGTGTTATGAGAATTTGTGTTGTGAAGAAAAGAGTTATTATATTTTGTGGACAGGTACGTATTATTGAAATTGAGCAGAAAATATGACCAACGTAGGAAAACATTGAAAATAAAGAAATGTAGAAACAGTTATAAGTATATTCAAATGTGTTAATAATGTGAGGGAAGTGAGCACATGAAAGGTTATCAGAGGAATTCCAGTCCTCTACCACAAACCAGTTAGTTGTTTATAGTTTTCTAAATGTATTGTCGGCATTGTACAAATCGTAAAGGTAAGTAATCGCGTGTTAAGAAACTAACCTAATTTATCTAAGTGTTTTCAACGACATCCTTCTTTACGCGAATACCTACCATCGCTGATACACCTGCTACCTACGCACGCAGCGCTTGTTACTGCTCAGGCAGCCCTGTCCTGACTCTATTACATGGCATTCGTGCGTTTAGTGTCCACCCAGCACAGATTACTACAGTTTTATAGCATATATCCGGACGCAGTATTTACACACAAACGGTGAGGTCCTCTTAAAGTGAATGTGCACCAAGAAAATTTCGAAGGTAGTGACAGTGAATTTCTTCATAAATAATAAAATGTTAACGTTTATAGGCTTGAAAATACTGGATCTACTCTACGGCACAAAGGCCCAACTTTTTTCTTGCACTTAAATTGACGGCGCACATTATTACTTGCACTAGAACAGTTCCGAACGTACTTTTCGTTATGTGATGTTGCATAATATGTGACTTGAATGTCAGTGCGTTATTTGTTCACTGAACATAGGATCAAACTTTGGATGCAGAAACCGAGGTGCTTCACCGGCAATACTAAAAGAAACTTGAACTCCAATCCCTAAAATATAAGCAATAAGAACCTTATAAATATACTTAAAACAATAGTAATAAACAGGGCCCGGATCTTGTTGACCTAAAAATTTTTAAAAAGTGACCTATAAAATGACACTAAAATTCCTGTAAAATGACCCTAAAATCACAAAAAAATTACCTTAAAACTTACGTTTTCTCAAACTTTTATTTCATTAAACATTGACATTTTTTAATATCCATTGGATTTTTAATTAACATTTCTCACTCATATTCAAAAAGTTTTGTTTCAGTTAGTTGCAGTTCATTGATCACTTATGTCCATTGATCAGTCCATTGTACGGCATTGTAAGTATTGAAAGCGTCAGTTCACTCCTGAGTTGAAACTAGGAAGCACTCTTAAACAATAAAACTTATAAAGTTTAGACTACAGGAAAATAATAGATAAAAACACGTTTAAAGCCCTTGTACGCCTTCTAATGCATTTTCAGTTATTCACGTGATAACATTCATTGTGGTCAATAACCCAAAACTATCTGTTTGGCCACCTACCAACCCCCGCCTTTCGTTAACCAGCTACAGTTTAGTTTTCATTAGCTTGTTAAGAATGCAGTTTTTCCACTCTAATAGTCAGGAAGTAAGAAAAGAGATTATTCAACTTCGTCTTTTCCACATCCGTAAAGCGTGTTCATTTAAAGATTTCCTTATGTAGAAAAAAAGAATAAAAAGACCATAAGTGACCTAAAAGTTACCTTAAAATATTAAAAAATGACCTGAAATTTCAAAACAGCAAAAAGAGACCAAAAGTTGATCCTAAAAAACTATATTTTTAGAACCTAGAGTTGATGGATAACGTTTTTACTTGAACTTGCCTTCTCCTATGCGGAACAGAAGAAAGTTGACTTGTCAACAAGATCCGGGCCCTGGTAATAAATGTACTCACCAATAATGTAAATGAAGAAAACGTATGATCAACAGTCTCTAACGCTGGAATACACACAACACAAACAATCCCATTACTGGCGGTATATATATATATATAGTCTTAAATGCTGCAGTTGCGGAAACAACTTTCATTTGTCATAAAAGTAACTTACGACAGTGTCTGTAACCATTAAATATAAGGCTAAAAGTATTTAATAATTCTTCAAATTATTTTGCGATTAAATCAGAAGAAATAATAAAAAACATCTTTGAAAGTTATTTTCTTTCGTATAACTTAATACTCATTCTATTATTCGATGATAACAACTTCAAACAGCTCAAAAGAGCTTTTGCCAAATGCTGGATACACTGTTCCAAAGTACTGAAATTTCACCTGAAATGTTCATTCTGGTAATAGACCTGTAAACTTTACAGTGAATTTTCTGCGAAACCACCTGAATTTTTAAGAGTGTAATTGGAGATAATTAAAAGAGATATTAAGACGTCAGAAAATAAGTTATATTCCGAATGACGTGTAGAAGATGTGATAGAAAAAAAAACAATGGTGGTAGGGAAAAGTTAAATTAAAGTATTTTTTTGTCAAGGCGAAGAAATAATCTAAGAACCATATTATATGTAAACTTAAATTTGTGACAAGTAGCCTATAATAGAAGGTAATTACGGTGAATTGTATTGGTAGAGGTAGGAGGAAGAACCAGTTAGCTCATAATACAAGTATATTCCTATGTACTTATCGTTTTGACATAAATTTAGTTGGGTCTACTAGCATTCTAGTTGTCCCCCCCAATTTTTATATACCAGAGACGCCCATGGATAACGTTATTCTGCAACAGAAAATTATGAACCTGAAGAATGTTGAGAATTGCCATTCATAGAAATTACAGTGTTGCCTCAATAACAATTTCTCCAAAATCTAAATTAAGGCAGCGACTAAAGGATCGAATTCAACTGCATTTGATTACGTATCATGTTATTTCGATATTCTGTGAACTAACTTTTCAAATAACATTATTGTTTAATTTTAATGATTGTATCTTAAAGCTATTTTGTTTATTACAAACTACTATTATTTAAAACAAGGCTCTGAAATCATCACTAATCGGAGTTAGAATTTCTACGGTTAATCGCTCAAGCACCGCTCTGTTAGAATACCGGGGATATGACCTTCACGATATCAAATGGTAAAGTGATTGTCATGGCTCATATTACGATGAATTTCAATTTAATTATCATATATAGTAATTTCCTTGTTATGGGCCGCGGTTGCTCAATAGTAAAGCGTTCACCTATGGTGCATGGGGTCCATGGTTCGATACCAGCTCGCGCCAAGTGAGTTTTGTGGAGGACAAACACTGTGGGAGCGGATAAATAAGGGGCGCACTTACGAGGAGGTTGTCCACTGGGTTCGCCCTTCCCCGAAACTTCGTAGTTTGACAGATACCTGTACCCTTTGTTAATAACACTATACTTGAGTAGCAGAGAAATGATTGACCATAATGATCTTACACTACATCCGCACTTTCCTTTGGACCCCACTTGGTGTAGTAGCTTGCACTAGTGATGGGTAAATTCCCGGGAAGATATTTTTCGGGAATATTCCCAAAATGAGAATTTTTCCGAGAATTTATGTACAATTTTAAATAAAATTGCATTCTATTACTATATTATGGTTTCAAAGTTAAGTTCGTTTTTTTTATCACAGTAGCTATATTATTACAGTTTTCTCCAGGCCCGTGTTCAGGGGGGTCTAGGGGGCCCCCTAAATTTTGGCTTCCCCCTAAAATGTTCACGGTAGACTGGCAAATGAACTATAACATTGTGATGAATATAATATGGCTGCATCGTCCCCCCCCCCCCAACTTCAGTCAGGCCTATTGGTGGTTAAATTCCCAGGAAGATAGTTTTCGGGAATATTCCCGAGAAGATTCCCTAAAATGGGAATTTTCCAGGAATTTATGTACAATCACAAAGAAAGTAGCATTCTATTACTATATTATGATTTCAAAGTTAAATTCGTTTTTATATCGCAGTATATTATTACTGTTGTCCCCAGGGGAGTCTTTAGAATGTATATTCTGAACGATGTTATGTTATTTTATTAACATTTTATTATATTTAGAGAGTACGCAAAATAGATATTTATTTACAATATGTTCTATGAAAGTAAATATGTTTCAAAAATGGTATAGTAAGTCCACATACTTTTGAACAGTTTAAATTTACATGCTAGTGGATTTTCTAAACTTTTACTACTGATAATATAATATAAGATAATATAATATAAATAACATAAACATTCTGTGAATAGCTTTCAGTAATAACTCTCAGTACTTACCTGTACACCTCCAAATTCATGTGGTGCTAAGAATCTTTCGCATTCTTCAGCTACATCCCGCCATCTCCATTCGAACAAATGAACGATAGGTTTGGTGTCGTTGTTTGGTGGGTTTTTCTGTAGTGTTGTCACCGATGATAAAACTAATATTATCATAAAAATTATCATTTTCGCGGATGGTCTTTGTTCTAATTGGTTAAGTTCAGCAACAGATTTAGGATTGTTTCCTTTTTATACCATCTAAAAGATTCATTTAAGGTCACTGAAAAATCTTCGTACTAAACACTGAAGGTTCTACGCCAAACCAAAAGTACTTGTGAATCCAGCAAGAACTTTGTTCTGTCGTAAACAAGGAGAGGCTGTTGAAAATCCATTGTTCTATTTAATTGTGTTGCCACATTTATGAAAGCACTACAAAGCGTGTAAGTATTCTTGTTGCAAGAATACATGCAGAAAATGCACATGTGTTGCAATTAGTTGAAAATACCAAAACAAACTACATTTTTACGTTTGTAATCAGAGATATTTAGGCCTATAACAGACACACACCTAATGCTTCTGTCCGAACTGTAGTAACTACTGCAATTGTTCACAAGGATAAAGCGATGTTCAAATATAAACAGGAAGTATAGATAATGGGGTGACGGAAGCTACTCCAGTTTGCGTTCTCTCTTTCTCTCTCTCTCTCTGAGACTCTCAATATAATGGTTACGTCACAGTATTACAGAATTACCATACACATAGCTACATGAGGAACTTACTACACGATTGATAAGTTGCATCACATACTAAATATCTCGAGTGACACAATTCCTTTCATATATAGTAGACACAACAAACAGTTATCACAGAGCAGCACTAATGATTTAAATGGGTTATCGTGTAAAAGGGATGTAGATGTGAAAATATCCCCAGGGTAGGCGTAGTGATGGATAAATTCCCGGGAAGATTTTTTTCGGGAATATTCCTTGAGAAAATTCCCGGAAAGATCCCCAAAATGGGAATATTCTGGGAATTTATGTACAAACACGAAGAAAATTGAATTCTACTACTATATTATCATTTCTAGGTAAGTTCGTTTCTTATCACCGTATATTATTACTGTTATGTCCAGAGGATTCTTTAAAATGTATATTCTGAACGGCGTTATTTTATTATATTTAGAGAGTATGCATAAATGAATATTTGCTTACAATATGTTCTATGCAATGGAAAAAATGGTATAGTAAGTCCACATACTTTTACACCACTAAACAGTTTAAATTAAATGTAAGTGGATTTTCTAAACTTGACTCTACTGTTGAAATTATAAACATGTTAAACTTTTAAACGTTATAAACAAATTAGGTTGGATAACTGTCAGAAGACACATGTCTCACCATGTCTTAGAAGACACATTTGCGCATATATATATTTATGTTCACAATATTTGCAAGATAGTGAACTAGTTTTCTAATTTAGCATGTAACATTGCCACATTGACACGACCTTTCTTCCTACCTATTTCTCGAAATTTCACGCGTTAATTCACATGTAAGAGAAGTCCGAGGACGTTTTCAGAAATTCAAGTTAGAGAGAGTAGACAGACCGACGTCTATTACTAACGCTGGTTCAGGGTGTATTAATAGTACTTCATCTCTATTTCTACGTAATTTCTACATTGCTTACAAACTGGTTCCTTTTTATCATTTGTAAATTAGTACTTTGCTACTTTTTAGTGCAAATGGAAATTGAACTTAAAATATCATATTGTTAGTTATATAAAGTACTATCAACTAATTTAATTTTTTAATCTCCAATTATTTTAAACCTACAAGTAAATAATAATAAATGAAAATAAAGTAATTAGTCACATGGTTCTTATAAGGAAGGTAATCTAAAGAAATGGAAATTAATTCCTTCCCGGGAATTTATATGCAAGGGAAAACACCCGGGAATATTCCCATTTTTATTTTTCTTCCCACCGGGAATATCCTCACTGCCCATCAGTAGGTAGGCGCACACCCAGAACTTTTTTTTTGGGGGGGGGAGGAGAGATCCAAGCTTTGGGGACGGGGCTCCAATATTAAAAACCACTACGTCTATGTAGTATTGGAAGGGTATTATTCTCCACGCGAAAAGACCAATTATTGTAAAATATTTCCACATATATTTTCAGAAAAAAAAAAACAATAGAACTAGATTGTTTTTATACGAAAAAGGGTCCAAGTGAAGCGTAAGATGAAATTTTCATGCTACATCGATCATTTCCCTGTTAAACAAGTAAAGTTTTACCGAAAAATGTGTACAAATGTATGTTGAGTTAGGACGTTTTTGAAAGAGTTCGGACCCGGTGGACCCTCTCCATGGTTGCGCGCCCTGCCCCAGATTCATATGTGTTAGCAGTGTCTACGCAGAATACTTTTCATTCTCCCCTCCTTGTGTATTTTAAGGTCATCCTGGGAGTAATCGCCGAATATAAACATTGCCAAGCAGTAACGTAGTACGACTAATAACAATATTTCAAAGTAGGTCTAATACCTTAAAGTAAAATTAATTTTGTTCCTTGAAAACAAGATTTGCAATTGGCTGTGCTTCTGAAAGCACATGTTAGCTAGTAGTTAAAACTTTATATTTAACCAAGATTACATGAAATACGCCAAATTGATCTGTAGGCCTTTTCACCTGAGTTCTTTTTCTCATCGTTTGTTCTCACCAAGAGCTGCATTTTCGTTTTTAGATCTCCAAATCATGCCAGGCCTTACAAACACACATATAGGCCTAAATATGGCGCTTGTTACGGAATGTGAAGAGAAAATCGTTAAAATTTTAGAAAATTTGAGGAAGGGCTATGAAGAATATGGAATGAAAGTAAATGTGAGAAAGTCAAAAGCCATGGTGATTGGAACGAAGCGGTTGGTGTCAAATATAGAAGTAGATGGGGAGAAAATAGAATAGGTGATTAGTTTTTGATTAGTGGATAGTATTATTAGTGACGATTTGAGGTGTGAACGTGAAATAAAAGCAAGGATAGGAATTGTGAAAGAAGGCTCTAAGAGGAGGAAAAGACTATTCAGTGGGACCTTGAAAAAAGAGTTGAGAAAAAGACTCATAAAATGGTTAGTGTAAAGTATTGTAGGGCCAGAAATATGGACATTACAAAATCATGAGATACGTCTGGAAGCTTTCGAAATATGGGTATGGAGAAGAATGGAGAGAATTAGCTGTGTCGAGCAGAAAACGAATGAGAGGTCTTAGAAATGTTGGGCAAGAAAAGAACAATCTTAAATATTATTAAGAATAGAAAAAGAAACGGTTGGGACATTGGCTAACAAGGAACTGCATCATGAGGGACGTGCTAGAGGGTATGGTGGCAGGAAAGAGAAGGAGGGGCAAAGGAGACTACAATTAAAGGACGACATCAAAACAGAAACAAAATAATATGTGAAGACGGAGAGGTTAGCGGGAAACCATGGAGCATGGAAGCTTCTGAGTTGCGTCACGTGATCTGCCAATAATAGCAGATGATGATGATGATGATACCTATGATGATGAGAAGCCTTGTTAAACTACTCTGTCCATCTGCTGACAGGTTATAAGGGGAGTGCCGGTTCTGGGTTCGAGTTCCGGATGTCCGTGTTCGAAGTACCAGATATAAGGAGAATGGGGTTCGATACTCGTTTGTTCCAGTGCGAGAAGACCGACTAATAATAATAATATTGGGATTCGAACCTTGGACCTCTCAAAGTCTCCTTTATAACATCATTCGAATGCACAAATTAGTAAATAGACGTAAGAAACTGGCAATAAACAAGTATCTTCACTCCTCCACGGTCCTAGGATTCGGGCGTTATATATGTATCACAGGCCTAAGCCATATACCCACCATCGCTGTTACGTCAGCTCCAAGATACATTGGTCAATACCTGTAAAAAGTGCAAGGTAGGATAGCCAAGCGTGATTAACACCAGACGAGTAGTGGGAGACGAAAGTAAATGTTTGAACTTCTCTATTGATAGATACCTTACCTTCTGATAAACATTTCACATCGTGTACGTTTTAATTGGTACACATTTCAATCACTAAGAAAATGGGCATAACATATTAAACACATTTGGTTAGCACTATCATCACTTATAGAAATGATAACAAGAATTGTAAATAACTTTGTATTATTATGCACTATGTGGGTTACACTACATATGATTTAGAACAATACTAAGATTTTCATAATACTTTTAACACTTCACTCGAAAAGAAATTGGCCCTTGAAGGATTTCGCGACGATCTGTAAACGCGCACGACGGTTCCGGCGACTATACCGAAAACAATTCACTAGTCCACTGTTTTAGAAGGATGAGTTTTGCGTCATCTTCTATAAGTTTCCTCATTCGAAGAAGTCAACTACAACTGGTGAAGAAGTCGATGCTTTCCTTGACATTGCGAATTGTGGACTTCATCATTCTCCCATGTCGCTCTCACCACTCACTGGTATATCAAAAAGCAATGATTAGTTTCTAATTAAACACTAAGACTTTATATACTTCAATAATTTTCGTGAAGACAGAAACAGTACATTCAGCTCACATGGTGGCTCAAACAAGACACACACACTTCTCTTCCGGCGTCCCATCGTTGCCAGTTCACAGCGCAAGAATACACTGACTAAACTAAAATATAGTTCGTAGAAAACATTAAGCTTTGACTTTATTCTATTGCTAATAATATATAATGAATGGTTCATAAGTTAATAAAAATCACATTAAAAACACTGATTGTTCGAATAAGTTGTACAATCGACGATTATTGATAGACTTCACATTGTCACGTAAAACTCTGTCATCGTCATGAGGACTTGTGCGTGGGCGTTTCTCTCAAGGGTAGCAAAATTTTTCCTCCAAATATGGGCTGACGGGAGGAAGCAGAGCTGTCTGGATAAGTGAGGTACCTTTTGGGTGAGAAATTCCTGAGCATTGTTCTTCTCCAACTGTTGATTAGTCGCATTTCATTTCCAAGAATTGATGGAATAATACGAGGGTTGGTTTAAAAATTCAAGCCAATCCATACTGTTACATATGGTGGCCGACGGACTGTCCACTGAAGATACTACAGAAGTGGACAAGAACCCTGGAATCCAAATCTTCCTAACCACATTGCAACACAACAGCAATCACAGCACTCCATTAGTCCATAGAGGGTTAATGTCATTTGTAGTTCGTTCACATTGAAGAATAACAGTTTGTAGGCTTCACTCGAACGCACATGATCGCGAAATTCGAAGAATAACGAACGCGAGGGCCATTTACGATAACGCGAGGGCCATTTCGTAAATGTCTTTTGAGTCCTTTCATTTTTATTATTTGTTTATATCTTTCATTTATTTCAATTATTCCTTGAAGTATAAACACAAAATAATATCAATATTTGAATATAAATCAATAGTTATTTGTAATTCAAAATACTATTCAACATTATACTTCATAATGTTTTTCAAAATTCAAACTAAATTACACAAGCATATTAATATATTCAATGCAATAATGAATAAACATCATATTTAATAACATGTTAGGTTTGGTAAGGTATTGTATTCAATGCCGTATTCAACAACGCACAACAATACAAACTAACTGTATACCAATAAATTTAAAATGGTAAAATTGCTTTAATATTTTGCAATAATGCTTCTTAATTTCTAAAATAAAACACACAATATCACTCAAGAATAGCATATATCACTAAGTAATTCAACTTATCATGATTTTACTTTCCATAAAAATAAAATATTCCTTACGGCTAAATGCATAAAAATTTATTATATTTGAAACACCAATATTATTCATAAAATTCAAAAGTATATGTTCATTGACATATTAATACAAAATATTTATCAAGGATATTCAAAATAATTCACACAACTAAAACATATGATATAGTGTACGCAATTAATTTTATATTTTATTAAAATTACATATTAAAAGCACATGTGTAAATATAACACTAAAAATATTTCATTTACTATGAAATGAAAGACTGGGCATATGTGAGCTCGTCACGCTCAAAGTATATAAAAATATACTGCCTGCATAAAGTATGCAAGACCCTAACCCATTTATTTATTAATATATTTCCATCCCCGAAGCAAAGTGAAAAGATAGAACGTTTGGTTAAAATTTAAAAATAATATAGAGGGGACTAATAAGAAAATTGCCTACTCCGGGCATTACATAATATGAATAACCCATGATCTTGGAGGAACCTTTGCTTCACTGTCTTCAAGTTAAGACTTGAAATGTTTTCGTATCCAACGAAAAGATTAATACAAAGTGAATGCAACAATAGTTGCTAACAATTGGCATGTACACCACTTACTTGGTACTGATTTATAGTAAGATGTTTCATCGTATATTCTCTTCAACTAAACAACGCGCCATGAAGGTGGGTACAGGTAACTACCATAACTTACCACGCCAAACTTCAAGTATCCTCAGCTGATTTCTAATCCCAGAGGCATACTGATTAGTTAAAACAAATAACTTGACGTAACACATCGTAAATATACATTACTATTAATTGACGCATGGTTGTTATTTAAAAATTGCGAAAATTGATTTGTTAATTTAAAATATAATCATTCAGGTTTATTACCGAATGGTTTCTCACCAAAATATTTAAATTTATAACTCGAAATATTTTTTATTTTGTAAAATTGCAGCACTGTGATGGAGTATTCTGTTTAGATTTCCCACATTTTCACAATTTAGATTTATTTCCTTTCACTATATTTGAAAATTTTTACTGCGCAAATTCACTCTTGCACTTCGAAAGAAACACTATATTTCTATAATTCAAAAAATTAAATTTCGTTGTGAATGTGTTAACGAAAAAATATGCTATTACAAATAATTTCGTAATACGTATTTAAAATATCAAGAATTTTTTTTCTTTGTAGGTATCTCTCATACAACATTTTCAATATCTTATGGGGTGCAACAATATGTGAAACGAAAAAATTAATATTGAAAATTTTCCTGAATCTATTGGCTACAGCCATTAACGTGATACACACAATAAAATATTATTGTTTTTATTTAAACATTCAAAATTTTGTAAAACACTAACAATGTTGAAAAATATTTATAGTATGAAAAATAATTACTAACAACAAAAGAAATTTTGTACAAAATTTTTTGCAATGTAACCAGAATTTATTTTCATTGCCATGTCACAAATATGGAAAATGGGCAATCCGGCTATGTATTAATGTCGTTTACCCAATTCCTTTTCGTATTGGATTTAGTACAACATCGTAAATTAAAATTGTCATGCATTCAAGAATTTTGAGTTTAACTTCCATAGTAGGCATCCATGGGATTTTGTTAATATGAAAACGCAACATTCTGTAAGCAGTAGATTTATGTACTACCTTGACATGAGAACTAGCAGTTACCTTACGAATTGTTTGTACACTCGGGACATTCATTATTTGAGTGTCATTACAAATGTTGGTAGCAAAGAATTTACACTTTCTACTTATGCGTAATACCTTACTTACTTTACGCACCTTTTTGCGAATCTTCAGGTTATTTTTCATTTTCGCACGGTGAAAAAATCTTTGCCTACTTTTCTTGGTTGCCAAATTGAAATTACTGTTCCTAAATTTCTCAATAACATATCGAGTCGAGTACAAAGTACTGGTTGGTGTATAATCAATCTGAACGTTTTGACTTAGTTCAATACACTTTTCCTTACCTTAAATTTAAATTTCATAGATTTACTAGTTGCACGATGTATGCCAAGCGAACGTGAAATGGTTTCATTTTTACTAAAACAGACAATTACGAATGTTCACACTGTACCTTCTAGCAACACTAAAGATATATTACCACTGGAAAAATAATACAACTCACCAATCTGAATTGGTTGCCCAAATGCAGCTTACTTTAGGGTAATTCGTAACATGCCGTGTATACACCACAAAAAATACAGGACTTGCAGACAAACATTTTTTACGAACAAGTAGCATTGAGCCGGAGGGGGAAAACAGCTGATCCACGCACATCCTATCACATAAGGGACAAGTGCAGACTTTATTCTTGTCTAAAAATACTACAACAGTATCACTTTTTATTTCCCTAGTGGTGGTTATGTTAACCACACTCGTACTACTATTGGAGGTAGCCTCCATGAAGTCAACCTGCACGGTGTTTACATTTACACTGACATTTTCATTACTTACTTCGTTTCCCTGAGCAAACACATCATTGCTATGTAAAACAGAAATATTTTCCAGCTTGGTTGTAATGCTTTGTAATTGTACGGAATTATTTTCACTTTCATTAGTTTGAACAAAATGTGATTCTTGGACTTCAAATAACCTACCTTTCTTAACAGGATTTGGATATGAATCAATATCATCGGCAACATTTTCGTATTTCATTTTACAACTTTTAGTTCTAACCTCAGAAGGACAACTATGGCGAACATGTGCTAACGGGTACACGTTAAATTCATCTGTAAATTTAACTCTTTTAGGAATTTTATTTTCCTTTTCGGTTTTAGCCACATTACCTGACATAGTATGTAAACTAACATCCTTACTACGTTTTTTGAGGATAGATTTGATACTACTAACCACACTTTCAGGAGAATTTTCAACATTGCTTGGAAATAATTCTTTCTCCTTTTCATTGAACGTACTATCCTGATCACTAAAAGAACTAACATCATTAGAATACTTTTTCTGTAGCCGTTCGACTATTATTTCAATGACTTTATTCTTGACATTAACGTCATCACATTGAAGTTTCAACTTTTTTGCTACATACTGAAAATATACATTTTTGCCGCGAGCACATTTCTCTTTCAATTCCTCGTATTGCTTACTTCTACGTATACCACGTACACGAAGATTGACCTCCTTCTCTACGTTTTTCCTATATTCACAATTAAAATTAAATACAAATTCACAAATAGCGATTTTCGCTGCTCTACTGAATCTATGAGTTTCTACATCAAGGCCTAAAACATTTTGAAACTCTTCTAAGCAAAATGGATCAGTACCTACTATATTTATATTCATTTATTACGTTAGCGTACTCTAATTCTATCTGTGCTCTTACATTCATTAAATTCAGCGCTAGCATTTTGTACGTGGATTTATGAATTATATATTCTAAAATGAACACAAAAATATAAAAATGTAAATAACACTACATATGAAAGAATGCAAGGAACTGTTTCTTTCGAAAAACATTAATTGCTAAATTTATAATTTGCCTTTTCAATGATTGTTTCGCATTCTTGTATGCATACACTAGGACCTACCTGGTTTTGTACAGCAGTGTTGGCTGATTTAACAGCTCTCAAGAATTACTTTCAACCTTTCTGTGCGTTTCATACTTTTCACGTAATTCAGCCAGTTGTATTTTTAGATTATCAAATTATTTGGTCAACTCATTATGATTTGATTTTAGCATTTGGTTAGTTGCAGCCAAATCTGCGGACACCCTTTTCACCGCTTCAAGCAGTGTTTCCATTTCACTAAGCGTTGACATTGTAAAATATTATACTACAAAAAACAACACGCAAATTATTGTGGTGGCATTGAATACAACAGTGAAGTTCAAAAATTTGCTTTCTTCCCACTAAAACATCTGTCTTTGTTCGGTGCGTCAGATATAAGGGGAGTGCCGGTTCTGGGTTCGAGTTCCGGATGTCCGTGTTCGAAGTACCAGATATAAGGAGAATGGGGTTCGATACTCGTTTGTTCCAGTGCGAGAAGACCGACTAATAATAATAATATTGGGATTCGAACCTTGGACCTCTCAAAGTCTCCTTTATAACATCATTCGAATGCACAAATTAGTAAATAGACGTAAGAAACTGGCAATAAACAAGTATCTTCACTCCTCCACGGTCCTAGGATTCGGGCGTTATATATGTATCACAGGCCTAAGCCATATACCCACCATCGCTGTTACGTCAGCTCCAAGATACATTGGTCAATACCTGTAAAAAGTGCAAGGTAGGATAGCCAAGCGTGATTAACACCAGACGAGTAGTGGGAGACGAAAGTAAATGTTTGAACTTCTCTATTGATAGATACCTTACCTTCTGATAAACATTTCACATCGTGTACGTTTTAATTGGTACACATTTCAATCACTAAGAAAATGGGCATAACATATTAAACACATTTGGTTAGCACTATCATCACTTATAGAAATGATAACAAGAATTGTAAATAACTTTGTATTATTATGCACTATGTGGGTTACACTACATATGATTTAGAACAATACTAAGATTTTCATAATACTTTTAACACTTCACTCGAAAAGAAATTGGCCCTTGAAGGATTTCGCGACGATCTGTAAACGCGCACGACGGTTCCGGCGACTATACCGAATACAATTCACTAGTCCACTGTTTTAGAAGGATGAGTTTTGCGTCATCTTCTATAAGTTTCCTCATTCGAAGAAGTCAACTACAACTGGTGAAGAAGTCGATGCTTTCCTTGACATTGCGAATTGTGGACTTCATCATTCTCCCATGTCGCTCTCACCACTCACTGGTATATCAAAAAGCAATGATTAGTTTCGGTAATTAAACACTAAGACTTTACATACTTCAATAATTTTCGTGAAGACAGAAACAGTACATTCAGCTCACATGGTGGCTCAAACAAGACACACACACTTCTCTTCCGGCGTCCCATCGTTGCCAGTTCACAGCGCAAGAATACACTGACTAAACTAAAATATAGTTCGTAGAAAACATTAAGCTTTGACTTTATTCTATTGCTAATAATATATAATGAATGGTTCATAAGTTAATAAAAATCACATTAAAAACACTGATTGTTCGAATAAGTTGTACAATCGACGATTATTGATAGACTTCACATTGTCACGTAAAACTCTGTCATCGTCATGAGGACTTGTGCGTGGGCGTTTCTCTCAAGGATAGCAAAATTTTTCCTCCAAATATGGGCTGACGGGAGGAAGCAGAGCTGTCTGGATAAGTGAGGTACCTTTTGGGTGAGAAATTCCTGAGCATTGTTCTTCTCCAACTGTTGATTAGTCGCATTTCATTTCCAAGAATTGATGTTGGAATAATACGAGGGTTGGTTTAAAAATTCAAGCCAATCCATACTGTTACAAGGTATCGGAGCAAAAACCGTAAGAGATTGATGAAACCATTCCTTCATATGGACTCAGCTTCCACCTTCTCTCTTGTCTCCATATTGAAACCAAAAGAGGTGGGTTTTACGAGTCCTGGAATAAATATTGAATCCAATTCTAGATCTAGAGTAGTGGATAAGGTTATAAAGGACTAGAAATGTGTTTCACTTTTACTTTTCCAAACTGTGTGAGAACTCTTGGAGAATGGATTCATTAGCCCGTGTATCTCACCGTCCATCCGTCTGTTGAAAGGTATAAGTAATGTAGCCAAGAAAACGAGAAACTTCTCATCTTGCCTCGATTCTCATTTCGACAATGAAACGAGAGTAGGACCAAGACGTACATTTTTCAATTGGAGACGAGACGATAAACATGAAAAATCTAATCTCGGTTTCAAATCTTTTTAGTTTACTTAACATCACACGTTTTATGTCCTTTAGGCTAAGGGAGACGGATGATTAAGACAAGTGAATAATGCTGGAAGAATTGGTGGAATGAGAATGTGGAGGAAACAGGAGTACCTTGAAAGAAACCACGGACACAATGTTGAACACCACAAACTTACTTTGGCGGAAATCGAACCAGGGAATTCACACACTACCGTCTTAATTTCAAAATAAGACAAGAAATTTCTAGTTGAGTGAATAAGACAACATTAGTTCATTCAAGTTTAGATCTTAAACTCTGTTTTACTGTTACACGATTCATAGTATATAAACTATAAATTGATAAGTGAAGATAATGTAGAGCATTTATTAACGTTTAAAGGATTATACTTAAAAAAATTATTTTTTCGTTTTCCGCATCTACGGTTATATTAGCCCGCCACATTTGAAAGATGATGTCCCTTAGCCAGGCACGTAGCCAGGATTTCGTGAAGGGGTGGGTCCGTGACATGAAATACTGTGGTCATCACACCAGGCGCTCGATCATTTTAAACTATTTTACTGAAACATATATTGGTTCGTTTAGCCACGATTTCGTAACCGGGGGGGGGAAGGGGGGAGTGACATGAAATTCTGAAGGCTCAGGAGCTCGATCAATCTGAACTACTATATTATCAACATTTTTTTTGTTTGTGAGGATATGTTGGTAAGTATTTTAATAAACTATGAAGAAGTCTCGAGTAAAATTAAAAAAAAAACTTATTGAAAAAGATTATACAATATTTACATCCTTCCTCTGTTTACTCAAATATAACAATTTTCCTTTCATTATGACCTCAACTATTATAAAAAGTGCATATTCACTATTATAAAATGTACATTCTCAATAATGTCTTGTAAAATATTTTACAATATCTGCGTTCCTTTTTCTGTTGAATCAAATGTTAACAGAACTTTCTTTCCACATATATTTTTGTTTTTATTATTCCGTCAACTATTGTCTGTTTCAAATGACAGATTAAAGGAGCAGTTGAAAATTGTTTTTGAAATAACATGTTTGATGTTGCAAGGATGCGATGACGAAAAATTATGATAAAAAATGTCCACGCTGTTACACAACGGCAGTACCGGTACTGTTTCGGAAGCTTGAAATCTCCCTGACTAGTAGCAGAAATTCTGAGAATTCCGCAACTTTTCCAGAAATTTCATATCCCCTGACTCTTCCAGGATATATCGCTCACCTCGCAACCATGTATTGCAAGTAATACAAATTTCCTCATAAGAAAGAGTAACCAAAAGCTCACTGTAGTTTATTTTTAACGCTGATCCTTCTTTTTCTCATTTCATTTTGTTTCATCCTTCCTTAATTTTTTTATTTCTGGTCCCGAAGGGGGGGAGTCCGGACCCCCCCCCCTTGGCTACGTGCCTGCCTCAGCGATTACTTTATCCGGGGAAAGGGAGGGAAGGAAGCGACCTTGTACCTGAATGTTAGGAACCATCCCGGCATTTGCCTGGTGTGAAAGAGGAAAACAACATTTAAAGATACACAATTTGCTCTAAAAATAAGTATGGTTTACATGTTGTTATATCACAGCACTCGTGATACATAAGAAACAAAATCAGGACATACATTTTGTATATAAATTCACAAAACGAGATGACAAAATCTTATCGACAATTGAGATGGGACGAAAGGTCTACAAAAATTATGAGAAAGCTTTATTTCTGGTTTCGTGGACAACATTAAGTATCAGTTAACAACAATAAGATAGCTTGTGTATATAGAGAAGCCAGTTTCGTTACTGTCCGAACACGTTATGGACCCTGAGAATACCAGTTTGCTACGATTAAATTTTACATGTAAAGCACGTAACTAATAGAAGTAATTCTGCTCGAGTGCTCCTGGTCAAATGCCAGGGTCTATACGATACGTCAGTCCTGGGAAAAACAGTTTCCTGATAGTAATTCACCGTCACATGAACCAGTTTAGTCTCCGACCTTATCACTCTCATTGTTAGAGGAAGTTGTAGTTTTAAATGTTGACCTCCACTGAATAAAATCGGTAAGATATAGCAAGAAATGATTTAATGTCCCATGAGTATGTTACATGTCGGTTCTTTTACCTGTATTGGAACGGAAAGTACTAGAAATGTACGTTTATTGAAACATTTTATAAGATAGAAAAAATGCTCTAGAAAGCCTACCGTCGTTTCAAGATATAGAATAAAACTCACTTGCTTTTAGATATAGTGACTGAATATGAAAAAGAGGGGTTGCGGTGTCTCAGTGGTAGAGCGCATACTTCTGAAGCGTGTGGTTCGTGGTTCCGATCCCAGGTCGCATCAAGTCGGCGTTATGTTGGACAAATACTAGGTATTTTAGTTTTGTCGGAAACACCTTTTTCTTTTCAATTTCTTATTCCACCAATTCATTCATTCTCAACATCACTGTTCTCCTTATTCTCCACGGCATAACGTGGGACGAAAAACTGAAAGATTTCATTTCAAAATCCTGATGTATTCTAAAGATAATGATGTGAAACGTGAACCTGATGTAATTAGGAGACGAATAGTACTGTCCCAAGTGAAACGTTACAGTTTCCGTAAAATCTAGGTGATTTTGAAAA